>NC_080482.1:16767500-17067500 GCF_030265055.1 Doryrhamphus excisus | reverse complement strand
TCTTCATCCTTGGATTTAGCAAACATCAACTGCTTGTATTGTTTCTTGAATTGGCTCATCGTTGTGCATTGTTTGATTTCCTTACTCAATCCATTCCATAGTTTGATTCCACATACTCAAATGCTATGGCTAGCATAACGTAGTCCTAGCATAGAAGTGTTTCAAATGTACTTCTTCCCTGAGATCATATTTCTCCTCTCTTGTAGAGAAGTATTGGATGACATTTTTAGCTAATTGCTTATTTTTAGCCTTATGCATTATTTGAGCTGTTTGAAGATGAACTATATCAGCAAGTTGAAGTATTTGTCATTTTACAAATAAGGAGTTAGTATGTTCTCTGTAGGCGGCATTATGAATTATCCTTACTGACCTTTTTTGCAGTACATTTAGCCAGTGAAGATTGCTTTTATAGTTATGATCCCATATTTCCACACAATAAGTAAGATATGGTAGAACCAGAGAGCAATAAAGAGTGTGGAGTGATTTCTGATTGACAACAAATTTTGCTTTGTTCAATACTGAAATATTTCTGGCCACCTTATGTTGTGTCATGCATTTTGACAGCAACGTGTTTTTTATACTCCATCAGCCGAGAGTATTATTAACAAGCAAGTCTGGTGCTTTGTTTTAAATTTAAATCACCCCCTTACCATTTATTTATGTTAGAATATTCATAACTGAATCTCGTTACTACTACAGCGCAGCCCATCTCTTCTATTCCCGGATTTCCACTTTATATACTTTATATTATTTTCGGCGATTGGGAAATTGAAAGAAAACTGTTGCAAACGACCAGTTTGCTACGCGTATTTGGTTGGAAGAAAGCCAAGCGTGATAGTTTGCACAAAACGAATGTTTAGTGTTCGGTAACGGGATTCAATGAATACAATTTTCCCTCGCTTTTGCCAATCGCTTCCGGGTTAATAAACGCGGAACTCGAGAAAGACACACTTGTATTGACAAGATTACAACTAAGCGTATTGATGTGACACAAGACATTAAATACATATTTAACGTATTCACCTGGTTGACGTGTAGCAGAGCCTAAAAAAAATGTTATTCTTTTTGTCCCATTGCCAGCTTCCGGAAACACTTCCTGGTTACGTAACTCACGTGGTCGGCTGCGTCGTTCTAACCGCTGTTGTTTTTTTATTGTTCACATTTCTTGACAGGCTAGAGCAGTACTACGAAAAATATTTCTAAACCAGTGACAACAATACTTACTGTATGTGCATTGATAAGCAACACAAACATGTTTATGTATATACTGTACATTTTATTTACATAAGATTGCCATCACACAGTCTGCAACCCTCACAGCTCAAGTAGGGATCATTGGAGTTTATTTATTCTAATTAGCAAACAGAGGTAGACTTGAGTTCTGTATAAAAAATATCTATATAATAAATGCACAAAACTCGACCATATTGACATTATTCACAAATACATTAGTTCCCAGAAACACCCTGAAATGCTAAGGAAGGAAGTATCAAGGCCACAATGAAAAGAACAAAGTAGAATAGTCCCAATGTTCTGAGATTAAAGTCAACAAATCAGAATACTACCAAAATAAAGTCAGAATTTCAATGAGTATATGTCAAAGTTCCGCACAGCAGTAATCCCTGGCTATATTGCGGCTTTTCAAATAACATTCATTCATTTTATACTGCTTATCCTCGTGGGGTGCTGGAGCCTATCCCAGCTGTCTTCAGGTAAGAGGCGGGGTACGCCCTGGACTGGTGGCCGGTCAAACACAAATTAATTCATAAATGACGGCTGTTTCGTTGTTGACTATGGCCTATTATTAGTAAAAAAATATTGAAAGACAAGTTATATGTCTATTATTATTATTATATTATTAGATTCCATTACATTAACTTTTGCACCGCATGGAGATTGATTGACAGATGGGCATGCCGTGGCTGAGATAGAGTGAAAACCTCTCAGTTTTTGTCGTCTTTTCAGAGAAGCTAACGAGTTAGCTCGCTAGCTTGCTATGCTTGTGGCAGCCATGTCTCTCTGTGGTTTGCTCCTGCAGTCATCTCGTAACCTGCGCAATGTGATGTAAACAAAGAATAATAATAGTGTAAAAGTCAATATATGGGTGTTATTTCACGTCTACAGGGCTCTAATAATATTAAAAGCTGTATTTAGAAAGTTATTAACAGGTTTTCTAGGTTCTAATTACAATAATATTCTATGTATTAACAAGGGGTGACTCTATAACTGTATTCCCAGAAATGTAATTATTTGCTCACAATATTCAGATTTTATTTGAGTACAATTCCAATTTGACACCGATAATGACCTTAATCTCGTAGAATTAGTAGTAAAAATAAAACGTGTTTCTATCTGTAGTGCTTAAAATGGCCAACGTGCCTCAACAGTCTCAGTTTGTGGGTCCCACCACAACGCCGTCATGTGTCATTACTTACTGAGCCAGGGTTGGAAGAGGCGGGGCTACATTGAAACATGGCGGTCCGTTGTACCGCTCCTCCTACTCCCATCGCTCGCTGCTATGCTCCGAGGACGCCGCTACCGAGTCCGTGTGGCGGCGCCACGCTTCCGTGCCGGTCGGCAAAATGTTCAGGCCGGCGAGAACTTCCTGTGCCGTCTTCCCCAGCATGCCCTGCATGTCGCAGACGAAGCGGTAAACGTAGCGCTTTCCCGCCGTCTTGTGGATGATGTTCTTGTGGTAGTAGTAGCGAAGGCCCCGGCTCAGCTTCTCGTAGTTCATCTTGGGTTTGTTCTTGCACTGGCCCCAGCGCTTGGCCACCTGCGAAGGAAACCCAAAACCATGAGGGGGAAGAAAAAGAACCAGGAAGAAGTCCCGAAACCGGGCCTTACCTCAGTGGGGTCGGACATCTTGAACTCCCAGCCGTCCCCCGTCCAGGAGATGAAGGTGCGACAGGCGGAGTCCAGGAGGAGCTCCAGCAGGAACTGCCACAGCTGGATCGGACCAGAACCTGACAGAATGATCGACGCAGTTGAGTTAGGTAGATGGAGTTACCATGGTAACCAAAAGTAGCCTGAATATCTGTATCATGTTTCATTTGTAGGATTTAGACCATTTTATAGAGTCGGAAATGTGTAGGTGGATGTTTTATTTTTTTAACTGTTCCAGTGGAACCTCGGCTTTTGTACGCTGTGGTTTCCGATAAAAATGACTACTCTAAAGTAGCCTATGGAATGGAGTGGCCAAAAAAAGCATCCACTCTTTGGTGACTCCATCTCTGTGAAGAATAGATATATAGTTAGTACACTATAGACAGATTCCAGTGGTTGTGTGAATGTGTGGTTTGTTTACTCACAGAACACACACTTCTAAGTGTCTTTGAGTATCTTGAAAAGCGCTATACAAATAAAATGTATTATTATTATTATTATTATAATGAACAACTCTTTTTCTGAAATATTAATGGATAGAAACCAAAAAAAAAGACAAACTTTTGCAAGAGCTCACAAAACTTTGCGAGAGAACGCAAAAGAGCGGATGTTTGTGATGAAACATCAAATGAAGAACCGCACACTTTGAGTACTGGCACTCGAAAGGAAATGAAATAATTAGCCATAAGCCAGATTCTTTGTGTCATAATTGTCCCATAAGTAAACAGAAACTCTTAGATACAAACAGTTTTGCATTTTGCGAAATCCATCCAATATATCATATTTTATATTATTTCTAAAATGGATTCGGTTTCTGTACGGATTAATGAGGAAAACTGAGGTTCCACTGTACTTGCATTGAGGCCTGAGGTGCAGTAATGCACGCAGCCGGCAGATGCCGCTGTTGTAAAGATGTGTGTGTTGCTGTAGCGGCTGGCACACACTTCGTCTAAGGTGCAATACCGCCACCTACTGGACATCCGTGGATTACAGAGACTGTGCTGTTTGTCTCCTTTGGAAGTGAGTTTTTTTTTTTACGGATTTCACTATTAGGGTCGTGCTGTGTGGGGGTATGAGTTTTATTGACTTTCTTTCAGCTTCTGATTGGCTGACAAGATCTGAAGTTAGAGAGAAAAGCGGTCGCTACCTGGATAAGCAGACATTGCCGCCATGTGGCTCTCCCTCTCAGGCCGCTGCAGGTTTTTGCGTTTGGCCACACGGGGGTAGTAGTGCTCTGTCGGCTGAGGGGTGCCAGTGGAGGCGGGACACATGGCAGGTGCCAGGGGGGCGCCAAAGCTGGCTGAAGAGTACTCGGACCAGAAGGATCTCCTCTGCCCGTCCGAGTCGTAGAGGTCGGCCGAGTGACAAGAGTAAGTGGACTCAGACTCGCCTGCAACACAAGGAAACTCTTGAGTTAGACGTTAAGCCCCCTCCCCGGACCCCCATCTACATGGCCAGTGGTCTTACTTTGTGAGGTTTTCCCTGACAGGAAGGGGCTGTGGCTGCCCTCCACGGCCGGGCTGAACTGTCCACTTTGTGGAGCCATGCTCGGGTACGTCTGGGGGGCTCCTGACTCCTGGAACCCTGCCTGGGGCTGCTCCACCATCAGCCCATCTGCTGGATGGACAACTTCATTCATCAGTAAGAATGTAGTACTCCACATACAATTTGATTCTGGAATACGCTTGTATGATTTCCTTTTTGTTGCATTTGCTTGCTTTCACTTTCAAGTTTGGAGTGCGAAAACATTTTGGATGCGTCTTTGATATGTTGGAGAAACTATTGGAAATCTCTCCTGTATATTTTTCCAAGTGGTCTGACCAATTTTGTAGAGTTATATACACAAATACTGAAAATGGTCCTATCTCGCAATGTTGAAGAACTTAAAAAAAAAATCTGGATCCAGGCGATGATTCGGATCACCCCTAAAAATCTAATTGGAGCGTCCATATCCCATTCAATCCAAATCCATTGAGAACTTGTCAAGTTATTTTGAATGCATGAAATGGCGGCAAAACATAATCACGTTGTGCTTGACGGAGGTAATTAGTAGAGACGCTGATCATTTTCTATTGTTCAAAACCGATGATACCAATAAGTTTTTTAGATCTACTTTTTTTCAAATTTAGATTTAAGTGTACTTTGTTCAGGCGGCACGGTGGTCTAGTGGTTAGCGCGCAGACTTCGCAGCTAGGAGACCAGGGTTCAAACCCGTGCATGCGTGGGTTTTCTCCGGGTACTCCGGTTTCCTCCCACATTCCAAAAATGTGCCGTTACGGCGGTCAGGAGAACCAGAGTGTAGAGCGGGAGGAGCCACCTGCCGTGTCCCAGCAAGGTGTACTTTATTCAGACACATGCTCCGAGTAGCCGGTGTGCCGCCACGGAGGTCTCTGGCAAACCTTTAGCGCTTTTCAAATGCCACTCCTGGTGTGGTAGCGATGTGGATACCCGTCAACATTTGTTTACAAGTGAGCTCAGGGGAAGTTAGGACAGGCCATTAATGGTAATGGTAATGGTAATGGTAATGGTAATGGTAATGGTAATGGTAATGGTAATGGTAATGGTAATGGTTTGATTTCATTTGAACATGCATCAGATTCCAATTGAGTGCATCCCATAATCAGTTCCCAGTTCCACATGTCCAAAAGGAGTAGGAAGAAGCAAAGCTTATTAAATCCTACCCCTCCATCTGGTACTTTTACAATCACTAACTCTTACATTTGTTCACTTCCTGCTTTCCATAATACAGTTTAAGGTTTTTTTTTTTTTTAAATAATGTACCTCGTAGCGAAGTACTGGGTGATATGAGCATCCAATGCCATAATGTGTACCATAGTGCGTGTCAATATAGTGATATATATAGCACATCATGACTGGTTCAAGACTCTTCATCCTTGGATTTAGCAAACATCAACTGCTTGTATTGTTTCTTGAATTATCGCCACAGGCAGGAGAAAAAAAGGAGTGCTTGATTTGCTCACCCGCCTGATTGGAGCAATTAAACTGTAGACATCTGTTAATCTACATGGGAACTGCAAGTTGGATGGTTTTTGTTTTTCTTTCATTGAATATGCCTTAATACTGCCTTAATAATATACGTATACCTTAGGTTAAAATGTCATGTTAGCACTTTAGCATCACACGGCTATGGTAGTGTTCCTTAATGTTAGCACGTAGTATGTGATATAAGGCATCGTTATTGCACCTTTAAAGAGTAAAAAAAAGCGTCACCTTGGGGATAAGAGGCCCACCAGCTGAAATCCTGGTACGAGTCCAGGTTGAAGAGGCTGGCGTCACTTGAGGAAGCAACTGCGGATGGAACCCCCCCCAATAAAAATATATAATTAATGAATGTGAACTACAGAAAACATTTGAGTGCCATTTTCCTTGAATGCGACCCACCTTTGGGCGGCTCCGTGTAGCAGCTCTCGGTCGGATACTGCGTCTGCCCGGACGGCTTGGTGTCTAACAGAAAAGACAGATCTTCACCAGGGTAGTCTGGGGGTCCCACATAGTGCACAAAGACGAACGGGAGTTAACATGACATAAATGACATAACCCAAACACCCACCCTGCTAAGTACGTCCAATGAAGCACCCACTGAATCAACTTTTTTTTTTTTTTTTAATGTTTACTGTCCAATCAGCTCAATGGATGGAGGCTGGAGGAAACAGGCGAGGTGGGGGAGGAAGAGCGAGGAGGAAACGCCAGTGGAGGGAGTGTGACAGACTTAGTGATGGAAGGACGGGGCCGGTAGAGGGGGTGGGAGGGGGTGGGAGGGGGTGGGAGGGGGTGGGAGGGGGACTCTAAATCTGTTGGAGAAGGAAGTCTGGAGGAAAGGATTAGGGGAGGCAAGAGTATCTTTAACATGGCCACCCTGCTCAGCCCTGTATTCTCTCTCTCTCTCTCTCTCTCTCTCTCTCTCTCTCTCACACACACACACACACACACACACACACACAACCCCCCCCCCCACGTGTCAAGGTCTCATTGAAAAAGCTCTGACAGATGTGATGATGCCGCCTTGGAAAATATTTCCTCTGTCCTTCAGCTGCTCGGCTTCACAGGAAGCCGGCTGCATAAACAATTGGACCTTCGTCATCATCATCATCATCTGAAGAAGCAGCATCATGTGACCTGGTGGCATCCTTTACACCCCCCCCCATTACCCAATGTGCACTAATATCATCATAAACTCACCATAAGATGCAAAGTCAAAACCTGCCGGCACCTCCTGGGTCCTAAAATCCTCCTTGTAGTACCCACTCTGGCACACCTCCATCTGTCAATCAACAGTGCAATCAAAAAGAAAAAAGTAAGGACTTTCACTCGTTAGCAAAATAAACAAAAAGTGAGTTTGTCATATCAATTAAAAAACACCAAACTTGTTTTTTTTAAAAAATATATTTCCGCATTCCATATAAAAATGAAAGGGTACCTTTATTTTGGCGTCTTTGCTGTCTGCAGGTTTGATGGCGGAGTCCCAGTACATGTCTCCCTCCCTCAGAGTGCCTCCCCTCTGGTGGGACGGGGTCCGTTATAAGCGTGGCGGAGGTGGGAGGGGTCCTGCTGAGTCGTGACCGGGACTAATTGGGCGTGACGTCACCAACCCCCCCCCCCCCCCCCCCCACAGGATCGTCAAAACTTTCATTCATAAGCAGCCATCAATCACGCAATGACGCCAACAACCACCATTTATAACACACACTCTCTCTTTCTCTTTTTGATTCACCTATAGAAACATATTCATAATTACCATTGAATGTCCCTATTATTAACATTTTAATGAAATAAAAAATCAGTCAAGTAAAATAAAAACGAAATAACCGAAGGAACATAAATTCGATCCGGTTGTGTTCATTTCCTGTAACACTTCCTGTAACAAATAAATGTTTAGCCTGAAGAAAACAAATCAACGCAACAGTTTCCATTAGTCTTTCTTAGTTAGGACAACGTAATTTGAAACGGCTTTGAACCAACAAACAATATTGCATTGCACGAATTAGCTTTTTTTCCTCTTCGCTCAAAGCTTATTTTAAGTAATGCTTACTGAATAATAATTGTCATAGGGACGAGTTTTTAAGTTCGTAACGCAAAAAAATATGTTAAGTCAACTGACTTAATCATTTCATTCAAAGTAGTTTCATTTGTTGTGCACTTAATTATAATAACAATGTACACAGCTTTTTAAGTAGCAGTAACCTTATATATATATATGATAATACTATACTATACTATAATACTATAAAATAAAAATAAATAAAATATGAATACACTCAATGGAACACAACACAAATTTATTCTGAAGGTGTAATTAGTTCATTTGTTTTCAGTTAAGGTAAACAAGTGTAATGTGAATTTAACAATCATGCATTAACCAAATCAAGTCGGACCACAGCACGCTAGCTGACTAAGCTAGCTGACTAAGCTAGCTGGCTAAGCTAGCTGGTCAACAAATTCACATTTTTAAAGTCCTTTGCTGGTGTCCATGTCGCAAATGTGCAATCCATGCTGTTACTTCCTGTTTACCTTGGCGCCTCACGACATACAACCAATCACAGGCCACCTGTCTGCCGAATCGGTCCTTGGCCGTTACTTCCGGTTTACCTTGACTCATCACAACAGACAACCAATCACAGACCACCTTGTTCTTTAACTTGATTGACCCGCGGAATATTTATGATGAACTTGAATTTGGTTTGAATACCAACAATAACATTTGAGTGTATATGACATGCTAAATGACGTTCATAATAGACAACATTATTATTTGGACATAACTTCAAAAATAAAGTTAGCAACTTTATCTAAGTTGATCTAAATCAGGGGTCTCAAACTCAATTTACCTGGGGGCCACTGGAGCTAGGGTCTGGGCGAGGCTGGGCCGCATCAGGTTTTCAAAAAAAACAACAAAAAACACATTTATTAAAAACAGAAAAATGAATAAACTTCTACAATAAAAGCTCTGATAAAACATTCCACTGTTCTCAAATATCTTACTTTTTATTTTTCCACACAAAATAAGATGAAAAATAAATAAACAAATCAAGAATAAAGAAAATCAATCAATCAGTAATAAATAAATATAATAATAATAATAAAAAGTTAAGAAAGCACATATAGTTGGTGGGTAGACAAATGATTTTTTTCATATTAAAATGAACAAAGCATTATTAGAGCCCTGTAGACATGACAAAACACGACTATAGTCACATTTATACTCTTTTTATTTACAACATATTGCGCAACTGCAGGGTCTTGAGACACATGCTAACTCGCAAACTAGAGAGCTAGCCACCTAAACGGTAGCCTTCAAGTTATTTCCTTTCAACTTAAATAGCCAAAAACTTACCACTTCCACACGGATAGGGAGGATAACTATTAACAGTTATTTAACCTTTAACATGAACATGAATCAAACGTAATCATTTTTTCTGGGTACATGATACCATACAGCATCCATATCAAACTTAAACATTAAACTTTCATATCAAGGCGGGGGCCTCAAACTAGTGTCCTGCGGGCCACATTTGGCATTAAAATGTTCCTTAAATAGGATCGGACGTGAAGAATGTTTATTTAATGTTGATGACAATGTGGCTGATTGTCTGGCCTAAAAAAAAGGGTGGGTGGGGGGGGGGGGGGGGTCAGTGCGGATATGAAGTGCGGCCTTTAGAAACGTAGACCCCCAGCAGTCCTTCTAATGAGGTGGGAGGAAGAAGACAAAAATCAGTGTAGCTTTAAGAGGAGGCATTTGGGCTAAACAATGGCCAGTAAAACACGCGCACGCCCGCCCACGTACACGCGCACTGTGAAGTCTCCGTCCGTGAAGAAAGTCTAAAAAAAAAAAAAAAAAAAAATCTCAGCGTGGGTGCCGACTGCAGATAAGGACCCGCCTGGTCCTTGTGTAAACAAACATCACGCACGCACACGCACGCACGGAGAGGGCACTCCATCTGGAAAAGTGGGGCTGCGGGGGAAATCGTGCGCGTCGGCGGTGGGAGAGTCGTGACCCCCCCCCCCCCCCCCCCCACCCCGACCCACTCCCCCCCACACCACGTCTGCAACAAGCGGGTAAAGTTACACAACAATAACACAATCATGTGCGGCGGCGTGATGGAGCATACATACGTATCACCTATATGTATATACATATACATATACATATATACAGTACATATACATATACATATATACAGTACATATACATATACATATATACAGTACATATACATATACATATATACAGTACATATACATATACATATACATACGTATGGATGTGTCTTAGTCATTACTTCTTCAGCAACTACTGTAGTTTTGCGTACCTTATTTTAAAATAAGATCAAATTTAGTACTGCAAGAAATACTGCTTACTTGTTATGATACTCCCATATACTTATAATTACTTATATACTTATAATACTATATAAGCAATTATTTCTATTCATGGTTGTATTATTAGATTTTTCCTATTCCTATATTGTTTGAAATACCATGTTCACATATATTAAAACAACTTCATTATAGTTCATTTCAAATATTTGATCAAAAAGAATAAATGACATGTCTGGAACTCAGACACCAGCCTGAATTTGACTCAGTACTTGATCAGGAACTACATCAGTAGTATCACACATTACTATACTGCAAATATGTAGCTTAGTGCTGGGCTGCACGGTGGGAAAGTGGTAAGCGTGGAGGCCATACAGTCAGGAGATGGGAAAGATCTGAGTTAGAATCCCCGTTAGGCCATCTCTGTGTGGAGTTTGCATGTTCTCCCCGTGCATGCGTGGGTTTTCTCCGGGTACTCCGGTTTCCTCCCACATTCCAAAAACATGCTAGGTTAATTAGCCACTCCAAATTGTCCATAGGTATGAATGTGAGTGTGAATGGTTGTTTGTCTATATGTGCCCTGGGATTGGCTGGCCACCAGTCCAGGGTGTACTTGTACTCTTGCCTGAAGTCAGCTGGGATAGGCTCCAGCATTAAAAAAAAGCATGTATGGATGGTTAGCACTGTCTGCAAGTGTACCTGCAACTCTTGTATCGGATAATACCGGATTTTGTTTGTTCTGTTTGCAAATTTTTCATTTGATTAAAAATGATGAACAATGATTTAATCGTGATTAATCACAATTTGTGTGAAATATGCTAATTTTGCTGTATTTTATGAAGAGAAAGATAAATGACAGGACAATTACAGGATGTTTGTTCATACAACAGACATGATAAATATGTCAATCAAGCTAAAAAAAAAAAGTACGCTAACGCTAGCTGTCACACACTTTGATGACATAAGTTGAATTCACGTTTTGAGTGGAAATATATTTTATGATGTTTACAAGCATAAATGTAGGAAAATGTTATGTTACAGTTCCATAACAATTACCATTGACTGTTTTGCTTTGCTTTAAATAAAGACCTACTGTGATTTACAGAGTGCCTCTGAATGCACCGCAGGGTCTCTCCTGGCAAGGAGGAAGCGTACTGACCAGAGAGGCGTTTGCCAGTTGGAGATACATAGATGTCGTTGATGTGTTCACGTCGGAATAAAGTTATGAAATAGTGGTAGGCAAACTGTGGACGCTGTTACCGTGGCTCCGTCGTTCGTCATAACGTCCAAAAAATTCAAAGTAATTCATAAAATCGTTAGTGCATGCGCTATTCTTGACAGCCCCTATTTACGGTCAAATGTATCAATATAAATAGTCATACACTTTGAAATCAAAAACTATATTCAATTATATGTACTGTGTTACACCCCCCCCCCCCCACTAACACTCCACTAATATAAATGTATATCATTATTATCTTGAATGTACCGTATTTTCCCGACTATAAGTCACACTTTTTTTTGTAGGTTGGCTTTTCCTGCGACTTATACTCCAGAGCGACTTATTCATTTTAAAAAAAGTATAAATAATTCACAGACAGCCACAAGAGGGCACTCTAGACTTCCGTACCGATATCTCGTACTCCTTAACAATGCTGGAGCCTATCCCAGCTGTCTTGGGGCGAGAGGCGGGGTCCACCCTGGACTGGTGGCCAGCCAATCACAGGGCACATATAGACAAACAACCATTCACACTCACATTCATACCTATGGACAATTTGGAGTGGCTAATTAACCTAGCATGTTTTTGGAATGTGGGAGGAAACCGGAGTACCCGGAGAAAACCCACGCATGCACGGGGAGAACATGCAAACTCCACACAGAGATGGCCCAGGGTGGAATTGAACCCTGGTCTCCTAGCTGTGAGGTCTGTGTGCTAACCACTCGACCGCCGTGCCGCCTAAAATAAATTACCTACAAAAAATATGACTTATACTGCAGTGCGACTTATGTTTTTTTTTTTTTTACCTAATGATGCATTTTTGGCCTTGTCGACTTATACTCCGGAGCGACTTCTAGTCGGGAAAATACGGTAATTCCACTGTGGCGTGCCCATTGAGGATGGATGTATGAACGTATGACATACATGGATGATAGCTGAACACACGCATGTATGGATACATACAGTATGGATACAGATGGATGATCCATAAATGCAAAGATGAAAGTAAAATGAAAGCAACATGGGAATTTTCCTTCATTGTGTACAAACCGGAAAGTTGGGATCAACAAAAAAGGCCACCACCTGGAAAAATGGCTACATCTCTCTCACACACACACATAGTAGTACACACACACACATAGTAGTACGACACAAACATCCAAGAGCTATTTTAGTTAGTTATGTTATGTGTGTGTGTGTGTGTGTTTGACTTACCAAAAAACGTCCTGTTGCATCAGGAACAAAGATGCTGATTTGACAAACGAATCGACATTCCAATCTTTGTTGTAAGACTCCGACCAGGATGAGAGGAGGCCAAATTGGCCAGCTGTTCAATTCAGATACAGAAGATGAGGACTTTGATTTATTCAAAATAGGCGGAGTACGGCTTGTAGACCACATGAGCCTTATAATACTTGCACATTATGTATGTACATTATGTATGTGTTAAGTACAGAAATAGACTCTGTACTTGAGACCGCCCCTCATAATCCCGTGCTCCTTATGGTGCGGAAAATACGGCAGTCAGAAAAACAGACTTTTCTAAATCCAATTAGCATACAAAACTGACATGATTGAGAAAATTTAGTCATTTTTTGGATTCAATGATGCAAAATGGTCATAAATCAGTTGAAAAAACACACAACCTACAAAAATATATTATATTAAATATATATATATATGCATGTTCTCCCCGTGCATGCGTGGGTTTTCTCCGGGTACTCCAGTTTCCTCCCACATTCCAAAAACATGCTAGGTTAATTAGCCACTCCAAATTGTCCATAGGTATGAATGTGAGTGTGAATGGTTGTTTGTCTATATGTGCCCTGGGATTGGCTGGCCACCAGTCCAGGGTGTACCCCGCCTCTCGCCCCAAGACAGCTGGGATTAGCGTGCATCAAAAAACACAATTATTGAATTTTGATATTTCAATAATTTTGAATTTTGAATTTTGACTGGGTACTAAAGTGTTCCAATATATGTAGAAACAATATTTCCAATCCATGATTATTTAGGGGTGCCACCATACATCTGTTTTAGTGGAATAAAGTGGTGAACAGTTCAATGGTCGCCATGGAGATTTGAGGTCAGCAAAGACTGCAGCTCAAGAACTCTGACTGAAAAAGTTTGTATATTTTTCTGTTTTTAATAAATGCATTTTTTGGGGGGGTAAAACCTGATGCGGCCCAGCCTTGCTCAGACCCTAGCCCCAGTGGCCCCCAGATAAATTGAGTTTGAGACCCCTGTCCTTCATAATGTGATATCCACTTGTCCATGTATTATTTGAGGCACTGTGCAGCACAACCCACCAGCCCTCCTAAGATGCTGCCCTCAACAACTAGTTGAAAATAAAAGAAGATATCAGAAAAATGACGTTATGTTCTTAGTACAAAACTTCTTATAATAAAATATCAAAGTGGCCATCATTTTTTAAATATTTTATATATATATATAATATATAAAAATATACCATTTTGGATTGTAATATAAGAAGATATCAGAAAAATGACGTTAGTAAAATGTTCTTAGTTTTTAGTAATTTTAATGTTTTATATTTTAAAATATAGGAAATATATAAAAATATACCATTATGGAAGAAAAAAGTCTTAATATGAGTATATATGATTATATATATTATTATATACATGATTATAACATTTTTCCTCCTAATGTTAGACATTTTTGTCACACCAATTCAACTTCATCCTCCTAAAATAACATTTTATTTTATTTTATTTATTTATTATTTAATTTTATTTTAATTTTATTTTTTTTAGATCGGATGCTGCAATTCACAAGGCGAACCTGCAACTGTTTGCTAAATAAACAACTCAACTAAAAACCTGCTGCAGGTTCAACGCCTTTTGTGGCAGAGGATGACTTCACTTCCCAATTGAGAGAGAGAGAGAGAGAGAGAGAGAGAGAGAGAGAGAGAAGTTGTCATCCGGTTATGGTCTGAGAAAAAAAAAAGTGTAACTCCAATGGTTTGCGCCATCTATGCACCTTCCTCCGCATGAATCCAAGCGAGCCGAGGGCGCCAATTATTTGCGTGAAAAAGGAGTTCAATGAGCGACAAAGCGAGGCTGCCGCCGCAATGGACTGCACCATAAAGGTGAGTAAGACCTGGAGGACTTTCCAGGCGTCCACCCACACCCGCTCGCTGCGTCTGGCGGGTGAGAGAGTCCCCGCTCTTTCCTTCTTCTACAAAATTTCCTCTTCCTTCCCGTTGGTGGTTGTATGTCGGCTGTAGAATAACACAACTTAACCGCCGCATCTTTGCACTCTGATAACGCAGGCCGAAAAGCCGCGCGCTAATTAGCGTCAGCTGGGTGGAAAAAAGCGCGCTTTTGAGGGATTTATTTTATTTATCCATTGATTTATTTCAACGTTTGCGCTAATTATGAGACGTCCGCCCGCACTTTTACCAAGGAACTAAACTCCACACTTTGGGGACTTTTGGAGGATTTATGAACGACATTCATCCTGCTATGTAAGCTTGTGCGCACACAGAGCAGGTGTCCCTGAAGGCACCATGGACTGGAGGACCCAAAACCCACAGAACTGGTACCTCCCTCGTTTTTAGCAATTTTTAAAAAATGTTTTCATATTATTTTCAGTTGTGAGAAACGACCAAAAACCTTCATATTTGACATTTATATTTAAATGATGCATTTCATTTTCAGGCCGTTGCAAAACAGCCGAAGAAAAAAAAGGCCTCGGTAGATTGAGGAAGTTATATTTGTGTTATTTTCAGCCCTTTTCTTGTGTGATAAATGAAATGAAAATTAAAAGTATCAGAAAATTATCAGGATTTCAACCAACTTTGAGGTAAAATGGCGGCCAAAGCTCCTTTCATTTATCCAAGAGGCCTTCCTGTATGAAAATGGTGTCCATGCACATTCTTTGCTGATGAAAACACAATAGACCCCTCAAAGTTTTCTCCGAGTGTATGCTGATTGTGTGTGTGTGTGTGTGTGTGTGTGAGGTTATTTTAAGTGTAATTTATAGCTGCAAACGGGAGCGCTTGTCAGGTGTCGTTATCTCAACTCTGCAGGCTTCCTGTCTCAAACCTCAGACTTTCCGCACATATTTCCGCTGGTCCTGGACCACCAGAGAGCCGAGAGAAACAATCGAGCGCCAAACAAATAAAAAGTGCATCGAAGTTGACGAGACCTGGTCTCAAACCACCACCATTTGGACAGGCCTCGACGATGTTTGCTAAATCAGCTCCGGTCGACTTTTGCTTCCGCTTTTTTTGGGCCTCAGACGAGCTCGAACTTTGCACAACTTCATGTCTGCTGGCTTCTTTACTGCAGGCTGATCGCCTTCCGAAATCTCCTGGCTGCCACAAAACACAACTTTGATAGCATATCTTGCAGCCATTATTCCAAATCTTTTTCAAGTCTTGTTTTTTTAAATCATAAACTTCATATTCGGAAGGCCCACAATATCAAAGTGGACATCATTTTTTATACTTTTTATATTTTATATAAAATATATATTTTTTATATTGTATATATGAAAACAAAATATAATAGAACATATGGAAAATATATAAAAACATACCATTTTGGAAGAAAAAAATGTTGTAATATGAGAAAAGAAGATATCAGAAAAATGACGTTAGTAAAATGTTCTTAGTACAAAACTTCTTATTATAAAATATCAAAGTGGCCATCATTTTATTTATTTTTTATATTTTATATAAAATATATATATTATATATATATATATATAAAATATATATTATAGAAAATATATAAAATTTTTGGAAGAAAAAAAGTTGTAATATGAGAAAAGAAGATATCAGAAAAATGACGTTAGTAAAATGTTAGTAAAAAGTACAAAACTTATATATTATTTACTTACTTATTATAAAATATCAAAGTGGCCATCATTTTATTTATTTTTTATATTTTTTTAAAATATATTTGATATAAAATATATATATTTTATATATTAATATATATATATATATATATTATAGAAAATATATAAAAATATACAATTTTTGGAAGAAAAAAAAGTAAAATGAAAAAAGAAGATATCAGAAAAATGACACCAAAAAACAACTTTAATATCTCACAGTGATTATTGAAAATCGCTGTGAAATATAAATAATAAACTTCATATTATGAAGGCCCGCCGGGCCCTGATCTTCCTAAACCTCTCAGAAAAACCACAAAACAGCTAAGAAACGATTCAGTCACGATAAGGTGGAGTAGATTTCATATTGCTTAAACACGGTGTTAAAACATGCTAAAAACAGCAGATTATATCAAGGAAAATTAATATCCATAAAGTAGGAATAACTTTCAAAAGGCCATACTTGTGTTTGGTTAAGTTTACATAAAAAAGAATGTCCAAGTAATCACAAATAAACCCTTTCTTTTTTTCTGAAAATAATAAATACCAATGTAACCACAACAAAACAAACTATGCCGTTATTGGTGGTATGGGTACGGATTAGGACCCAGCCCAAATTCAAACCCACTTTATCATACAGGGCTCTACATTAAAACCAAAAATAACTTGCCCATGGGGAATCCTTAAGGTGAGAACTACTTGCCCCAACTTGCCCCATGTAAAATGAAAAGACTACCATAATGATATCATGTCATTTTTGTGGCATCACATGAGAATCTGAAATAAAGATGAAATGATGATCATTTCTTGTGGTTGTTTTCCTACATAGATCATGACCTTGCATGGAAATCTGGATTGGCAAGAGACTTCTAGGCACTTTGCCTTTTAGAAATCAGCACTTGGTATTGGATCTAATGGGTGGTGTTTCATTGTGACCACTTCAAATTGTCACAGCAATGTGATTCACTCACCTGTGCCATCATTTGATTTGCTAACCGCTAATAAAATACTTGTTTAGGAGGCACTGCTTCATCACTTTTTGCTCTTTTCCTTCACAAGTTGTTGAAGAATTAGACCATGTTGGCAGGGACGCCATGATAGATGTTTTCCTAGTCAAACCATCGCTCATTGGTTCATCGCCAACAAGAACCATTCAGGGTGTGGGTAAAACTCGGACCGCGGTCTAAATAAAGGATTCTGATTGGTCCATTTCTAGATTTGCAAGGATTGGTTTGCAAATTAGCACCGGAATTACGCAGTCTGTGTTTTACCAACACCCAACAAGAACCGCTTTTAAAAAAACTCTTGGCAGTATTTAAGTCAAACAACAATTAATCACATACCAAAGTACTTGTTGATTAATTGGATAATTAATTGTTGCAGCGCTACGTTCTACCGTTCAACCACAATGAAATGACGAGTAATGGTTTTATTGCATTTGAACATGCATCAGATTCCAATTGAGTGCATCCCATAATCAGTTCCCAGTTCCACATGTCCAAAAGGAGTAGGAAGAAGCAAAGCTTATTAAATCCTACCCCTCCATCTAGTACTTTTACAATCACTAACTCTTACATTTGTTCACTTCCTGCTTTCTATAATACAGTTTAAGGTTTTGGTGTTTTTTTTTTTAATAATGTACCTCGTAGCAAAGTACTGGGTGATATGATCATCCAATGCCATAATGTGTACCATAGTGCGTGTCAATATAGTGATATATATAGCACATCATGACTGGTTCAAGACTCTTCATCCTTGGATTTAGCAAACATCAACTGCTTGTATTGTTTCTTGAATTGGCTCATCGTTGTGCATTGTTTGATTTCCTTACTCAATCCATTCCATAGTTTGATTCCACATACTGAAATGCTATGGCTAGCATAACGTAGTCCTAGCATAGAAGTGTTTCAAATGTACTTCTTCCCTGAGATCATATTTCTCCTCTCTTGTAGAGAAGTATTGGATGACATTTTTAGCTCATTGCTTATTTTTAGCCTTATGCATTATTTGAGCTGTTTGAAGATGAACTATATCAGCAAGTTGAAGTATTTGTCATTTTACAAATAAGGAGTTAGTATGTTCTCTGTAGGCGGCATTATGAATTATCCTTACTGACCTTTTTTGCAGTACATTTAGCCAGTGAAGATTGCTTTTATAGTTATGATCCCATATTTCCACACAATAAGTAAGATATGGTAGAACCAGAGAGCAATAAAGAGTGTGGAGTGATTTCTGATTGACAACAAATTTTGAAATATTTCTGTCCACATTATGTTGTATATTTGTAATATGAGGTTTCCAGCTCATATTTTCATCTATTGTGATCCCCAGAAATGTATTTATTTGTATTTGCTGGTGCGTGTCCTTTCTGCTGTTAGCAAACATGTGAACTTCTTCTTTCGTCTTTTTCCGGATTATGGAGTCGCCACAGCAGCGGTATGAAAATGTTTGGGCACCCATGGTATTTTTCAACATTCTGCTTTATGAATGACTGGTTGTTGGGGTCAGCCATTTCAGTTAAATATATCATATAGCAGACAAACACGGTGATGAATGAGAAGTGGAATAAAGTTTCTAGGATTTCCAGAAAGTGTGTAATAATTATTTCAACAAAAGTAGGCGGGTGTCAAATGACCTGAAAGCAAAGATTGTTCAACATCATGGTTTAGGGGAAGGATACAAAAAGCTAGCTCAGAGATGTCCGCTGTCAGGTTCCACTCTGAGGAACATCGTGAGGACATGGAAGACCAAAGGTACAGTTCTAGTTATAACGAGAACTTAGAACTATAACTACATAAGCAGAGGTGAAGGATGGTGAGAACAGTCAAACTCAACCCACAGACCACCTCCAAAGACCTACAACATGATCTGTCCATGCTTGGAAACCATCAAACCGGACTCAACTGGAGATGTTTTGGAAAGAGGAATAGTGAAAAATACCTTCAACCACAATCTAGAACCTCATTGGAAGCTATAGGAAGCATTTATTTATAATAAATATTCATGATATTTTTATGTTGGGGTGCACTAATTTATGCACATGCCTACTTTTGTTTAAATAATTATTACACACTTTCTGGAAATCCTAGAAACTTCTAGTCTATCACTGTGTTTGTCTGCTATATGATATATTTAGGGCTGCACGGTGGTCGAGTGGTTAGCGCCCTGACCTCACAGCTAGGAGACTGGGGTTCAATTCCACCCTCGGCCATCTCTGTGTGGAGTTTTGTGTGGGTTTTCTCCGGGTACTCCGGTTTCCTCCCACATTCCAAAAACATGCTAGGTTAATTGGCCACTCCAAATTGTCCATAGGTATGAATGTGAGTGTGAATGGTTGTTTGTCTATATGTGCCCTGTGATTGGCTGGCCACCAGTCCAGGGTGTACCCCGCCTCTCGCCCCAAGACAGCTAGGATAGGCTCCAGCACCCCCGCGAGCCTCGTGAGGAAAAGCGGTAGAAAATGAATGAATGAATGAATGAATCTTGAAAATGATCAGGGGTGCCCAAATCAATCAATCATCAATCTCTTGTGTTTGATTATCAGAAACAAAGGGATATTCCTTTGCGGGTCCAAAGTTTGCCCCCCCCCCCCCCCCCTCCAAAAAATGGCACCATCAAGAAACAAGAAGTGTTGAAGCTGCATAGGCAAGGCTATTAAAGCACACAGCGCGGTCGTACGTATATATGGCTAAAGATAAATAATGTTGTCATTTGTATGTTTATTACTGCATGCCAGCCCTTCCTGTCCTTTCTCTGCAATGTGGGGGCAGTCGCAGAATCGTCTTGCGAGGCCGTTGGGGCCCAACTGGGAGTTTTACCGCCGACTGGCACGTATTGAGCATTGAAAACAAAATAGAACATCCCAGACGTACGTAAGCATGCGTGTGATTACGCCTCAAAAGCTGTAAAGAGTTAGGCAATACGGCACGATGATGCAACGCTGCTGACTCTCACAACAAAATTCAAGGCTGGAAATCTTGCGCTCGACGGTGCGGCCCCGTGCAGCTGGAGTCGCAGTTTGAGTGCCAGCTTGACTGGCCGTTTTTAACGAAAGCCTGTGCAGCAAAGGAGGAAGTCAGCCGTGGCAGTAGCGCTAATATTGGGCTAGGTTCGTGCATGCAGAGAAGGCGCGCACCGCTTGCGGTTGACAGAGAGAGAGAGCGAGCGAGAGAGCGAGCGAGAGAGCGAGAGAGCGAGAGAGAGAGACCGTCGGCAAGCTGCACTTCTATCCACAAAATATACAACATCTTCTTCTCTTGAGAATACGACGTCTGCAGGACTAAATACAATTGGAAGCAATGTGATTCCACTGATTGGATTTACTTGCCCCAATTTGGGTTTAACTTGCCCCAGGCCATCGGTACATCGTTATTGTCCAGCCCTCCATAAGTCGCACTGGAGTATAAGTCACATATTTTGCAGGTAATTTATTTTCCAAACTACTTGACCAAAACAGACATTACGTCCTCTTGGAAGTCAAGATCTACCAATAAAAGACTAGAGAACAGGCTGAATAGGTGTAAGATATGCTAACACAATGCTAATTCAGCTACACAAAAAATAAAAATAAACATGAACACAAAATGGAACATAAACACTTTTTTCATGTATAAGTCGCTCTGGAGTATAAGTGGCAGGACCAGCCAACCTAGGAAAAAAAGTGCGACTTATATTCTGGAAAATACGGTATATGCCACTCACTGGCTGACTGAAGTCGACATAAGCGGTTGTCGACATAACCGCTGTTCGCACTTTATTTGCGGCTGACATAGTTTTCCTCCAATTGTGCATATTTTGGTTTGGATTTTTGTGTTTTCGTATGATAATATTATGATATTTCGTATGACATTTTCAATGGCTAAATATAGCAATAACAAGGACATTGTACAGTAGAACATGTACAGTACAGTGGAACATTGCTTAGCATCGCTAATCTGTTCCCCAAGGTCCGACTCTAACCACAATGAATGCTAACCAAAGACATTTTTCCCATAAAAAATCAAATTCATCCATCCCAGAAAGCTTTTTATAAAATGTTTATAATTTTAGCATGATAGTTTTACGCGCAGAAAACAATTCCAAATACATATAAATTATGAATGAACGAGATAAGTGAAGATTTAAGTTAATTTATCTTGAAGACGTGATGCTTGGCGATGATGTGGCAGCGACATCGACATCGACATCGACATCGACCGCCACCACCTTTCTGTTTTGACACAAGTTGTCTCTGGAATTCGGTTGTGTTTCTCGCCTCAATACCGGAACCTGGTGCTTCTCAACTAGCGGGTCGGGACCCCCTCGGAGGGGGCCCAGGGACCTGCCAACGTGTACAAATGTATGTGTGGCAGCGTTTTGATAAAGAAGGTGAGAAACACTACTGAATTCAAGAAATAACTCATGGCAAAACAGGAAGGTGGTGTCTTTGGGAAGAGTCACGTATTCAATGAAGGTAAAACCCGAAATGTTTATTTAACCCCTTCCATCCTTCCATCCCTCATGTACGTATATGTACGTATGTAGAATTGCTTTATACAAGTACAACTATAATTGTCAACTGCTGATGACATCATAGAATAGCGACATAACTTCCTGTTCCGCTTGCTAATAGGATGCTAACAAGGAAGGACGTTTTCTGATGTCAAAAATATATTAACAACACGGTTGGACTCATGCCGTGTATTAACTCATTCAATACCAAACATGATATTTCTATGTTGGTTTAGCAGAGATTTTAGCATAAAGTTTAGTTCCAAATATGAAAATGGTAAAAACATCTTGGTGCTATATTCCTAATTAAACTATTATTTTGATGCAAAACAACCTAAAGTGTATAAGTTATGCCTGAAATACTATATTATATTTTGTTACAAAAATATGTTTTTTTCCCCCCTTTTTTGTTTGTTTTGATATTTTCCTGAAACTTACCTAGATGTCAAAAGGTAGAAACTATTTTTTTTCCTGATGAAAGATGCAATCCTAATCTTTCTTTTGGTAGGTCCCACGTTGAAATAGCAACAAAATACGATATTCTTTGTGCCTTGAAATATTATTCTAAATTGTCTAAAATGGCCGCTACTGAGGGGGATACAAGCAACTAGCGACTTTTTCTGGCGTCGTTATTGTTGTAGTTTTCTGATATTTGGGGACTTAAAAGTGAAAGCACAAATTCAATTGCAGTTTCTGTTCTCACTCAGCAGCCGTGGGTGCTGCTGAGACGGCCGCCCCGCCCCGCCCCGCCCCCAAAGCAGCTTCCATGGCACGCTGAGAGCATAGCGTAGCCTCGTGTGTCCATGAATCATCTTGCCGTGTTTTACAGAGCGGGATCTAAAACGTAAATGTTTGCTAATCTTCATGAAATGAAATGATGATTGACTGAATGATGAATGATTTAAATGACGCGTGGCAGGAGAACAATTTGTGATCAATAAACAAGTCGTCGTAACTACAAGATAAGAGGTGGAGGATGAAGGCGAGTGCGGGCTGACAGAGATCAAATATTACAATAAATGTTATTTTTATAAAGTAATGGCCAATAGCTTTTTTACCTTCGATCATATGCAGCTATTATGCAAATTAGCCCATGGCGTTGGCAACACTCACGACAGCACACGCGCCATATGTACGCTAGACGGGGAATGTACACAAACCGAGGCAAAATTGCAGTATAAAATTTTGACACTAACCAAAAAACGGGCAAATCTAACGAGGTCGGACGCTAACCGAGGTTCCACTGTATATACAAAAACTTGACTAGATTTCTGGAAATCCTGGGACGATGATAATTAATTCATAACACATCCTGGCCTTAACATATTTCCATGTGCATGCGTGTGTGTAATACTCACCTCGCACAGGCAGGAAGAGGGTTCACTCTGTGCACAGGTTTCAGCACGTTGGCGTATTTGTTCCATAGAGTGAGCCCTTTTGTCCGTCATACGGTCGCTGTCTCCATATCGGGTGGCGGGACCAGTAGCGTACACACAGAGTGCAGAAGAGTAGAGAACATAGTAGAAATTCAATTAGTAAATATGTATTTTTCTCATTGTACTTTTATTAATGTTAAAATCTTGTCTTGGGTCAGATGACCCATTTGGATCTCAAATTGTACGTCAAGCACATATGGCAACGTCAACCTAAGTAGGCATTTTTTAATAGTACTACTACTACTACTACTACTACTAATATGGGGAAATATGTGGTAATAACTATAAAAGCAATCTTCACTGGCTAAATGTACTGCAAAAAAGGTCAGTAAGGATAATTCATAATGCCGCCTACAGAGAACATACTAACTCCTTATTTGTAAAATGACAAATACTTCAACTTGCTGATATAGTTCATCTTCAAACAGCTAAAATAATGCATAAGGCTAAAAATAAGCAATTAGCTAAAAATGTCATCCAATACTTAGAAATAGAAATATGATCTCAGGGAAGTACTTTGGTACGAGGTACATTATTAAAAAACAAAAAAAAACAAAAAAAACCTTAAACTGTATTATGGAAAGCAGGAAGTGAACAAATGTAAGAGTTAGTGATTGTAAAAGTACCAGATGGACGGGTAGGATTTAATAAGCTTTGCTTCTTCCTACTCCTTTTGGACATGTGGAACTGGGAACTGATTATGGGATGCACTCAATTGGAATCTGATGCATGTTCAAATGAAATTAAACCATTACCATTACCATTAGCATTACCATTAGCATTAATAATAATAATACTACAGTGGGCTGTTGCTCAACAGATGGGTTGGCGACAGAAGCGGGACTGACTTCAGCGGGTTCCAATGTTTCAATATTTGGTCTTAACAAGCTAGTTTAAAAGGCTAGGCTACAATACAACTGAAGACACAGGACCGTCCTCCAGGCCCATGCCCCCCCCCCCCCCCCCCCCCACGTCTGTTGACCACAGGCCGGTGTTGTTTTGCAAATTTAAAAATGACCCACATCTTTTAAAACCATCCCCCGCCCCACCCCACAGCACTTCCTGTCCCTGTGCCTGAGCCCAAAGGTTCTGCTGCATATGGCAGCCGGGCTTCCTGTAGGCCGCTGAGAAAGCACATCGCTGACGTACGAGGCCTGAAGACAATGCTGGGCTCCTCTAAACAAACACGCACTCTCAGACTCCTCACATCTTTGCTGCAAGCCGCAACGGCAGCAGCAGCGCCATCTTGGGTTTTTGACTTTAGAAATCTGTGTTGAAAGCGCCGAAGACAGGAAGAAGGACTTGTGACTCCATGTGACTCCGCCCCCACCCTACTATCACAAAAACTCGAACATTTCAGATGCTTTTTAAGATGTGTCCTTTCTGTCCTGATCTGCTCTTTTTTATTATAATATTATAATACTATAATATAATATAATATATTATAACATAATATATATTATATTATATAATATTTTATAATATTAATTTTAAGATTATATTTAATTTAAGAGGCATATTATAAGGTTTCATTTTAAGTGTCCGTGATGTTTTGTGGGGGTCTAACTGTAACTTAAATACTCTGATCTAATAACGAGGTGTTCAATGGAATTATTACCATACCAAGTCCATAAAGCTACTCATAATACTTCATATTGAGTTATTGCCATCTTTTGTAGTACAAAGAACTACAGGCATAATTTCTTCCCCGACCCAGAGCTAGTTGGAGATCCTCGCGGTAATTTGCTGTTGTAGCACCGGCCACTAGCGGTTGAGACGAGGGTTAATTGAAGCGAGGCGCTTAATTGGAGCGTTTGGGGTGAAGCCGTCCTGACCGCCGCAGCTGTGTTCCACAGGAAGCGCTTTCTGTGGTGAGTGAGGACCAGCCCATCTACGAGACGTCCTACACGGCGGCCATGCACATCAAGGCGGAGATGACGTCGCCGGGTGGCTACAGCCACGCGTCCGCCAAGCAGAGCCCGGAGCCGGCCGAGCCCGACTGGGTGTCCGCGCAAAACCCTGGCAAGAGAGGCGAGCACGTCAACGGAACCAAGTGAGTCAGGGATCAGTCCAAAGGGGATCAGTCTGTGGGTTTTTCCACACAACGCAACTGTAATGATTTGTCAGTGTAAGTTTCCTGGATTACCTTTGGGGTCTTAAGTCACCAGGATGCGTCCATACCTGCATGGACCGGGTATCAGGTGCGGAACATGCCATAAGCCCTATAAGTCCTCCCTGTGTTCCAGCCACGAGTCCCCGGTCGACTGCAGCGTCACTAAACGCTCCAGACACATGAGCAATGACGGCGTCCCAATGGCGTACCAGCCCTCGTACACGGAGCCCCGTGTCAGTCCTCAGAATGTGACCTCACCCAGCAGTACCACCGAGGAGAAGCGGGTCATCGTTCCGGCAGGTGAGCTAACCACCCGATCCTTGTCCCCAGAATACAATTTGCAAAGTATTAAAATAACTAACTTATATTCTGGACTCTGGACTTGGGAAGTCACTACAACTAGACCATAGCAGAAAGAACACACCTGAGAGGCAGAATGGGCTCAATTAAGGTAGCAAGCAGTTAGCAAGTTCACCAAACTCCCGATCTCATTCCACATCACTGTTGTTGTCACACGAATGATACGATACTATGTGGTACTGATAAAACGCCACTAGGTAGGCAGTACCACCGAGGAGAAGCGGGTCATCGTTCCGGCAGCTGAGCTAACCACCCAATCGTTACCCCCAGGTCTTCGTCCCCAGAATACAATTTGCAACCACAATGCCAAAGTGCTAAAATAACTAACCTATATTCTGGACTCTGGACTTGGGAAGTCACTACAACTAGACCATAGCAGAAAGAACACACCTGAGAGGCAGAATGGGCTCAATTAAGGTAGCAAGCAGTTAGCAAGTTCACCAAACTCCCAATCTCATTCCACATCACTGTTGTTGTCACAAGCCTAGAAATGTCTTGGATTATGGTCTCTGGTACATTGGATTCTGTATTAATAAAGATGTGGACCAATGATACGATACTATCTGGTACCGATAAAACGCCACTAGGTAGGCAGTACCACCGAGGAGAAGCGGGTCATCGTTCCAGCAGGTGAGCTAACCACCCAATCCTTTTCCCCAGAATACAATTTGCAACCACAACATGCTAAAATAACTAACTTATATTCTGGACTCTGGATTCTGGATTGTGGAAGTCACTACAACTAGACCATAGCAGAAAGAACACACCTGAGAGGCAGAATGGGCTCAATTAAGGTAGCAAGCAGTTAGCAAGTTCACCAAACTCCCGATCTCATTCCACATCACTGTTGTTGTCACACGAATGATACGATACTATGTGGTACTGATAAAACGCCACTAGGTAGGCAGTACCACCGAGGAGAAGCGGGTCATCGTTCCGGCAGCTGAGCTAACCACCCAATCCTTGTCCCCAGAATACAATTTGCAAAGTGTTAAAATAACTAACTTATATTCTGGACTCTGGATTCTGGACGTCACTACAACTAGACCATAGCAGAAAGAACACACCTGAGAGGCAGAATGGGCTCATTTAAGGTAGCAAGCAGTTAGCAAGTTCACCAAACTCCCAATCTCATTCCACATCACTGTTGTTGTCACAGGCCTAGAGATGTCTTGGATTATGGTCTCTGGTACATTGGATTCTGTATTAATAAAGATGTGGACCAATGATACGATACTATCTGGTACCGATAAAACGCCACTAGGTGACAAGTCTGAAATTCAAGTCTCTGTGGAATTTAACGAGAGCGAGTCAGTGATTGTTGTGTTCTCGTACGTGGATATCGCCTCGCATAGAAGTGTGTGCTAACAGAGAACCATTAAGACGTTAGGGTGTCTGCTGAGACCTACAATCCAGTCTACTATTACGGGCAACAAAAGGTGCGCCCATTGTTTTGCTCCTGGAAATGAGTCTCCCCCTTCCTGAATCGGTACACGGACTCGTCATCTTTCCGGGCATGGTGATGGCTTTTAAGATATGAAATGTTACTCGAACTCGGGCTATTGTGTATCAGCGGATTGTGGCGTTAAAAGAAACCTGGCGGCTACTTTTGTGCCTTCGTTCTACGCCTGCTGTACCATTTACAGCAGCAGAGGGCACGCTCAGCTTTTAGGGATTCTTACACTTTTCCCACTGAGGCCATATACTAAAAAATGAAAGGATGCTGAGAAGTTAGATACATTTCAAGTCAAAATTGCATCTCAGCTTTGTGATAACAGATGAAAAAGACACTTTTGTGCTATATTTTTATTTTCCAATATTTCTGCTTTCTTTATAAATAAATCTTTATAAATGTAAGACGTCTTCAGCAAGCTAAGTTAAAAAACATTTGTTTTGTCTTTTTCTGATATGACCTCAAAATAGATTTTTTTCTTTCCTTTTTCAGGTCTAAGCTACCAAAAAGAATATTTCTTCATATTATGAGTTTATTCTCACAAAATTGTGACTTTTTTCCATGTTAAAATACCACTTTTTTGTCTTATCTAGACTTTTTAAAAGTTACAGCTGCCCCCCCCGATTTCTATGCCCCCCTTCAACTTTGTTCTTGTAAATTTCCATATCATATTTGTGACTATATTACCTGAATAGTTTGTCTTTATTCTAACATTATTACTTTTTTGGCAACCTAATTTCCAAAAAGTACAACTTTATTCCAAATTGTTTTTCTTTACTATTTCAATGTTATGCTATTAAAAGGACATTTCGCCTTCAAAATATTACGTTATTCTCTGAAAATGACTATTTTTTTTCTATCGACTTAATTCTTGTAAAATTCTATCCATCCATTTTGTGTCCCACTTATCTTCATTAGGGATCTTGTTACATTTTTTGGCAACCTAATTTCCAAAAAGTACAACTTTATTCCAAATTGTTTTTCTTTACTATTTCAATGTTATGCTACTAAAAGGACATTTCCCCCTCAAAATATTACATTTTTTCCCCTTTTCTATTGACTTAAATTCTTGTAAAATTCTATCCATTTTGTGTCCCACTTATCCTCACTAGGGATCTTGTTAAATTGTCTTTTTAAATAAACTGTTAAAGTAATTTAATTGATGTATTTGAAATTATTAATGTATTCATTTTTGACCTTTTTATGAGTTTATTTATTCTTGCTATTTTTCATATTCTGGTATTTCTGGCTTAGAAGAACATTTGACTGAAGAAGAGTATGCTGGACTTCAGCATAATCGATCATTTCAAATGACATGTGTCAGATCCCGAGGTTTGGACCCAAGACCACGTGCGTCAGTGGCTAGACTGGGCCATCAAGGAGTACGTCCTGGAGGAAGTGGACGTCATGCTCTTCCAAGCACTGGACGGCAAGGCCCTGTGCAAGATGACCAAAGAGGACATGATGCACCTCACGTCCGCCTACAACGCAGACATCCTGCTCTCGCACCTCAATTACCTCCGGCAGAGTAAGGCGACGCCCATCTCTTCTTGCATGTTTTAAGTCTGACCATGAAAAACGGAAAACTACTCAGGCTTTTTTCTCAAGTTGGTCGACTGATCTGTTGTGGTCCTTGAACACACACACAGTTTCTCAACCTTCTACACTCCTGATCAGAATTTAAGACCAGTTGAAAAATGCAAGAATGTACTTTTTGTTGGATCTGAAGGAGGTTCCAAGTAGAGCTTCTAAAATATTTCTCAGTATGCATTGTAAACAAAAATGTTAAAAAAAGGAGTCAGTAATAAGTTGAGTCAGTTTGGGTATGCTTGATGCCCGTGGTTCCAGGAGGCGAGTGGGAATGTGGATCCAGGTGGTGAAAAAGGCTTATCAGAGGGCATCGACTGTCTGGAACTGACGGCCATTTTTGTGAACTTCCCTTGCCATCCATCCCCAAATGTTCTCCATTGGATTTAGATGAGGGGAACACGCAGGGTGGTCCAAAAGAGTGATCTTAGTCCACTGGAAGAAGTCCTTTGTGCACCTAGCAAGACAGCCTCAAGTCCCAAAAGTGTTAAGGCAGTCCCATGGTGTCCCTACATCATGCCATGTGTGTGTTTGCCTTTAGACATGAGTATATTAGTTCAAATGCTAACATGCTAAGAGTTAGCATGTTAGCGTGGTCCTGATGAAAAAGCCAATCATTACCACACAGACAAGGGCCTTGGAGATGTTGCAGGGATGCCCCCTACAACATAGCCAGCTGCTGTTTGACGCCCCTGCACTACCTGAAACGCAATTGTTCTTTCTTCCACCTTTCAATGTCCCATGTCTGGAAGAAGTCCTTTGTGCACCTAGCAAGACAGCCTCAAGTCCCAAAAGTGTTAAGGCAGTCCAATAGTGTCCGTACATCATGCCATGTGTGAAATTGCCTTTAGACATGAGTA
The DNA here is from genome assembly GCF_030265055.1 of Doryrhamphus excisus. Classification (NCBI taxonomy): domain Eukaryota; kingdom Metazoa; phylum Chordata; class Actinopteri; order Syngnathiformes; family Syngnathidae; genus Doryrhamphus; species Doryrhamphus excisus. The sequence goes on along the minus strand of NC_080482.1, from coordinate 17,037,892 downwards.
AATTAGTTAAAATGCTAACATGCTAAGAGTTAGCATGTTAGCATGCTAATGCAGCGTTGTCCTGATGAAAAAGCCAATCATTACCACACAGACGAGGGCCTTGAGATGTTGCAGGGATGCCCCCTACAACATAGCCAGCTGCTGTTTGACGCCCCTGCACTACCTGAAACGCCATTGTTCTTTCTTCCACCTTTCAATGTCCCATGTTTGGTGTTCTCCTGGAAATCCCAAAAGTGGCACCAGAAACAACCTTCACTTGGGCCGAGGATGGTACCGTCTTGACGGACAGCCAATGGGATCCTACGGCTCAGGGCCGGTGACATTTTTTTGGGTCTTCCACTTGGACTTTTTTTTGCTCCTTAACCCTCAGGATCTTTGAAAAAGTTTCAAGCCTTGCTTAGCAGCTCAACAATCCCACTGCGTTCCAAGAGAGAAAGCTTCTTCGCCTTTGCCATCAAGAGATCGTGACACTAAATCACAATGACGTTTCTTTGTCTCACTCCCATTTCTTCTTTTTGCATCTTGAAGCTCTACTGGGAACCTCCTCAAGATACAAAAGTGGAAAATGTACATTCCGGCAATTTCCTTCTCTTCGTCTGGATTCTGCATGTTTTGCTTGTTAGCTTCTGTTGCTAGTGAACCATCAGCAGAACTGGCTCACATCCGTCTTTCTTCCAGGTAGCCCTACGTTCTCGTACACCACCACTCCATCCAACAACACGCCACCGCCAGCCCCGCCCCCACAGCCTCGACTACAGGTGAAAGCAGGTGAGTGCCAAGGATGACAATCAATGATCTTAAAAAAAATTGACTGCATTAAAATCGCCTCAATCACAACTGCAAGATTTCTATGAATCACTATATATATATATATATATATAATATATACTATATATATATATATATATATAATAACTATACACGTTGTTTCGTTAATATTTCAACTCCATGCTTCTAAAACTGTCCTTTTCCTTGTTAGATGACATTTTCTCATTGACTTTTCCATGTTTTTTTTAATTTTCCAACCATTTTGACATTATGACTTTTCCCAGAATATTTTAAAATATTTCCACAACATAATTTGCCCCAAAATTACAACTTTATTTGCTGTTTTGTTTCATTTTTTTAAATAACATTTAATAATATTTTGACAGGCGGCACGGCGGTCGAGTGGTTAGCGTGCATACCTTACAGCTAGGAGACCAGGGTTCAATTCCACCCTCGGCCATCTCTGTGTGGAGTTTGCATGTTCTCCCCGTGCATGCGTGGGTTTTCTCCGGGTACTCCGGTTTCCTCCCACATTCCAAAAACATGCTAGGTTAATTAGCCACTCCAAATTGTCCATAGGTATGAATGTGAGTGTGAATGGTTGTTCACAGACAAAGCCAATTTCCAGGTTTTCCAGATAGGGTCATAGGGTCTTGAGCTGACCTTCCAAATTGTCAGTTTATCTCCAACCAACAAGAGCGTTTGAATGATGGAGGGTTCTAGAAACAATGTGTAGAGTTCACATCCCCGTTACGAAGTCTCATGAGTCTAAAGGGGTTCCTCGGCACAACACCCGACTCAAAACTGATGAATCCCAAACTCAACAGGCCGTTTCAGACAGGAAGCAGCTGCGCTGGCAGAGGAAGCTGTGTGCAAAGGGGGTATAGGTCGCACTGCTGGGACGCAACTCACAATCTCATGAAGACAGGGGCGGCCGAAACTAAACAATGCTCACCCAAGAAACTACAGGTCATCTCCAGACCCTCCTCCTGCGCGTCCCATTTCTTATCGTGTCAGGGTCTAACGTTTACGGGCTTCCTTCCCGTGGTTGCTTAAATGGCCACTTCAAAAGATGGGTGCTGCTGTTTTACAAGCCCACAAACGTCTGTGGACGAGTTGGCCTTGTGAACGTTCATCTCATTGTCTGTTCTGCACAGAGAGCACTTTTGAGGACATCGGACGCAGGAGCAGCTGGCCCGCCAACAGCATGACGGTCGTACCCAAAGGTAAGAAACCACAACTTCCTTGTCAACAGTTATTTGGATTTCTACTAGATCAGTGATTTTCAACCTCTGTCCCGCGGCACACTAGTGTACCTTGAGAAACCGTCAGGCGTGCCGTGAGGAATTATCCAATATCACTTTTTATAATTAACATTTATTAATCATCATTTGCAGATATGATGTCAATAGCCATGAATATATGAGAGTGCTTTTATTGGTCTGTTGCGTTGGTATGTGATGTTTTGGGGCTTTCTTGTTGTGACTTCAACTGTTATGCCTAGACCCAGTCAAAGGTGATGGGCCGATATATCGGCCGGCCGATGTATCGGTCGATCCTTAATTTCTATGATAAATGCCAAAAAAAACAAACTCTCAACTCGTGTGTGTGTGTGTGTGTCTTGGTAGGTTCCTCCATGGAGCACCAACACAGCAGAGTGACAGAACCTGCTTCAAGAATTGTCCAAGGTGACGGATGCCACAAAAAACATCTTTAAATATACGGAAAACAACATCAAAACAAAAAGTGCATAATTAGCATAAGTGCTAATTAGATAATGCTACTTGAACAAAGAAGATAGTGGACCCTACGCAAGCACTATTGGAATGCATACAAAAACACACATTTTGACAAATGCTGCATTCAGTAGCGGTTCTAGCTATGGGCCTAGAATCGGCAGTTGGCCACGGCGCCATTCTGCAGGGGACGCCGTGGAGGGGGAAAGAAAAAAAACTATTTACTAATTCTCGGCACTCACCAAACACTCATACTCGTGATACTCGCCAGCTTAAATGTGATCATACGTCCAGTACATGATTGGGCGCTGGGGCTCAGCCTTCAGCTTAATTGTAAGATTTCAAAAATCGTACTTTGAAAAAAACTGTAAAAAAAAATTCTTTTAATTAATTTTTTTTTACAAAATTTAAAAAAATTTAATTTTTTTTTAAAACATTTTTAAAAATTTAAAAAAAAATAAAAAAATAAAAAATATGAGTGGACATGCGTTGGTTTAGCCTTGGCTCCTATTTGGGTGGTAGTAGGAGATGATGATATGATTAAAAATGCTGTTCATTTGTCTCAACAAAGACATGCAAAAGACCCTAATTGACCCCAAAAGACCCTAACCCTAACCCAAAGCCATCAGGTGCACAATTTAGAAAGTAGAGTAGTAAGGGTCCAAAGATAAAAAGATATTCAATAAGGTACTCAAATATCCAAATTCTCCATAGGTATGAATGTGAGTGTGAATGGTTGTTTGTCTATATGTGCCCTGTGATTGGTTGGCCACCAGTCCAGGGTGTACCCCGCCTCTCGCCCCAAGACAGCTGGGATAGGCTCCAGCACCCCCACGACCCTTATGAGGATAAGCGGTAGAAAATGAATGAATGAATGAATATCTATGGGCGATTTCACTTAACACCTGTAGGGGGCGCCTATGAGCCAAAACATATGATGTGGTGTCCAAAGTGGCTGGCAGAACATTCTAGCAATATCATGTAATAAAACTAAAAAAAATATTTTAAAAAAAAAGAGCGCATTGGGGGGAAAAAAAGTAAAAATTCAAATGGCAAAAAAACAGCAGTAATTTGACAAGAAAAAGAAAAACATTTGTAATCTCATGAGAAAAAATCATCATCTTATTATTGAGAGAATAATATCAAAAGAGGAATAAATTTCTGAGCATAAAGTTCAAATATAAAGAAGCCATAATATTAAGAAAAACAAACAAAATAAATACAGTCGTCATTTTTTTTGAAAATTATGTCGTGAATTATGTCGTTTTTTAGACAAAAAAGACAAGAACAAAGTCCCAATAAACTCTTGTGACAATATTGTTAAATTTAAATGTTATTTTTAAAAGGAGTTATGAGAAGCAAAACAAAATCAAGTTCAATTTTTTTGAAATAGTTTGCAGAAGTCATAAAATTGTGAGAAGGTTATGAAGATTAATCAAGAAGACATATGAAATATTTGGAATAATAAACAGTAAAAATAGGGAAACCATAATTAGCTTTTTAAACATTAATCACAAAGCTGAGATACAGGTTTTTTTTTTTTAATCCAACCATTTTCCGCTTATCCTCATTTGGGTCATTTTTGTTTTTTTCATATAGAAAAAGTTTGTTTTGAGTAACATGTGTAACATGTTTTTCTTGTTGTCATGTTTTTTCCAGACCCCTATCAGACATTAGGGCCCATAAGCAGCCGCCTAGCAAACCCAGGTAGGACTCTAACGGCAAATAAGTGGGTGACACAAGTCAAATGAGACCTTGGCACCGTCTGTGTTGCCAAGAAAAGTTGGTACAAGCTGCCTGACCTCAGTGCCCAAAGGCCCGTGGGTAGGTGTTAGGTTGCATTATGACTTTTCTAGCCACACAGTGAAAAGGTCCCATTTGTTTGGCAAAACCAAACAAGCTATCATGCTAGCTTAGCCTAACTGCTGAGGAAAAACTAAATGATCAAACTTTCAGATCCCTTGCCTTGACTGACTGATAGAGGTTGGTTGGTTCCAGACCCGACTGCGATAAGTGAATTTCCACCAAATAGTATTCAATATTAATAAATGGACAAAAATGTATACTATTTTATTTTTTTTTTTACAACAAAAATTAATAAAAATAAACATGATTTTATTTTTCGGACGAGTGACTAGGATATGAAGTCAAGGATTCAGGGCAAAAACAGTGGCCGGTCTTACCATGATTATTACATTTATTACTGTTTGATGTTATTGTTGTGAGGTAAATATCTATAAAATAATAAAAGCCTGTCATTTGTGATTAAGTCTGGTGCCTGTTAGTAGTGACACCTAGTGGCCAGGGTGTTATTACTGCATTTGTCTTTCAGTAGGTCTTTTTTCTACCTGAATATGGTAATGGTAATGGTTTAATTTCATTTGAACATGCATCAGATTCCAATTGAGTGCATCCCATAATCAGTTTCCCAGTTCCACATGTCCAAAAGGAGTAGGAAGAAGCAAGCTTATTAAATCCTACCCCTCCATCTGGTACTTTTACAACCACTAACTCTTACATTTGTTCACTTCCTGTTTGTCCAAGGGTGGACAATTGCAATGCTAACATGCAATGTTGCTGCATAATGTCAGGTTCAGGCCAGATCCAGCTGTGGCAGTTCCTGCTGGAGCTGCTGTCTGACAGCAACAACGCCGGCATCATCACCTGGGAGGGCACCAACGGCGAATTCAAGATGACCGACCCGGACGAGGTGGCCAAGCGCTGGGGCGAGCGGAAGAGCAAACCCAACATGAACTACGACAAGCTGAGCCGCGCGCTGCGTTACTACTACGACAAGAACATCATGACCAAGGTGCACGGCAAGCGCTACGCCTACAAGTTCGACTTCCAGGGCATCTCACAGACGCACCAGAATCACGCGTCCGAGGGCGGCATCGTCAAGTACCAGACTGAGATGTCCTACATGCAGCCCTACCACAGCCACCAGCCCAAAATGAACTTCATGGGGGGCCACCCTGCGCCCATGCCCGTCTCCCCCGGCAACTTTTTCGGCCCTCCGTCCACATACTGGAACTCACCCAGCAGCCCCATCTACCCTGGGGCGGCCATGACCAGACATCCCGCCACCCACTCCCACCTGAGCTCGTACTACTGAGCACACACACGGCAGCAGAAGGGGCGGGGCCAAGGCATGCCCATTTAGAGCTCATCAGGGGCGCGCCCGAGATGAGTACCTGAAATTAGGGTGATGATGCTGTGGTGTGGTCTGATTATACAGGGCATTACGATGCAGTGACGGACACGGAGGACCGTGTGACGTGACGACGCACGGGAACGCTTTGGCACAGTGTACTCTTCCTGGAATATTAGGAATATTAGGAATATAGTGATGACACATTGTATTTACTGTATCCATTTCTTACGGAAACCACCTTTCCATTGTTTTTTAAGTACCTCGTTTGATGTAAAAACAAGTACGGTTTTCAGGAGAAGAAACTTATGAACGACTCACATCTGTAAAACAAATTGTACAGAATCTCCGTCATGTAGCAACATTTATTCACAATGTAAAGTTAATAAATGTTTCTTGTACCGAACCACCGACTTTGATTGACATTATTCGGTTGCAGGCGGCACGGCGGACGAGTGGTTAGCGCGCAGACCTCACAGCTAGGAGACCAGGGTTCAATTCCACCCTGGAGTGTGCATGTTCTCCCCGTGCATGCGTGGGTTTTCTCCGGGTACTCCGGTTTCCTCCCACATTCCAAAAACATGCTAGGTTAATTAGCCACTCCAAATTGTCCATAGGTATGAATGTGAGTGTGAATGGTTGTTTGTCTATATGCGCCCTGGGATTGGCTGGCCACCAGTCCAGGGTGGACCCCGCCTCTTGCCTGAAGACAGCTGGGATAGGCTCCAGCACCCCCGCGACCCTCGTGAGGAAAAGCGGTAGAAAATGAATGAATGAATGATTTATTCTAAATTATTTGTGCAATTTACTGTTTACACTGTACATTGTTGTTCATATTTCATGTCATCTATTCTCCACATTATTATTATTATTATTATTATTATACGGGAGCCAGGCAACAACATTTTGTTGGCAATTTCACTGCTGCGTTATTGTGCAACGACAATCTATCTATCCATCCATCTATCTATCTAGACATGGGCATGAGGAACATACAGTAGGCTAGAAGAATATTAGAGAACACAGCCATAACACCACACATAGCTAAAAGACTATCAGCAAATGTAGTAAAAGGATTATTAACAAATGTAGCTTGAGGACGATCGGCAAACAGAATATCAGTAAACAAAGCTAAAAGAATATAAACGAATGTAGCTTGGAGAATATCAGCAAACATAGCCAAAACAGTAAGAGTAAATGTCGCTACAAGACCATAAGCAAGTGGTAAATAAACATAAACAGCGGTTAGCAATTATTTTCTGTTTTCTGAAATAAATGTTTTTGCCATAACTATTTTTGTATTGTACAGACTGAATTGGAAAGTGAAACCAAAATGGAGATCAATGAAGCATACAAATTGAGGAATCTGAAAGGTCCCAGTATCTGCAGATATTCTAATTGAGGTATCAAGATCGGAAGTGAGCGTGGATAAGTGCATCAGAAATATACCGTACTAAATTGGATTGGGTTTAGCAAAATATGACAATATTTTTTTTTTTTAATATGCAACCCTCGTTGGCATTGAACAGTCGGCTTTATTCATCAAATTCAAAGATATCTTCAAAAGTTCTGCGAGGTTGTCTGACCTCTTCCACCACAACAGCAGAACCTTCCACCATATCCTCCTGCACCTCCTCCACCCACTCCACTCTCTCTGTGACCATATCGTCCACCTTACCCTTCACGTCAAGCCATGCTGTCTTCTCTGTGGTCATCTTCTGTGATGGTTGTGTTGGCACTGTGGTGGTGGGCTTTTTCCTCTTCGAGTTTTTGGAGGTTTTGTCGTTTGGCTCTGGAGAAGGTAAAGTCATGTTATCATGATGTATAATACACTGTGGAAGCACAGGCAGAACGTCAGACGTAAGTAGAATACGCCCATGTGCTCTAAATCCAGCGCAGACAAGTTGTGCGCCCCCTAACGGGAACTTGATGAATTACTACTTCCTAAATCTGCAAAGGCTGAATCAAGGCAACATTGGAAAACCAGTTAAGACCAGTTGGAAAATTGCTAGAATATGCATTTTTGCATATTATATGCATTTGGATCTTAACCCTTAGATGCATAAGTGGGTCAAAAATGACCTGGTCAGGTTGTTTTCTTCAAATATCTTCATAATGAAATTTTTTTTATCATTTCATATTCCAGGTATTCCTAAAAAAAACATGTTTTTAATATCATGCCATTCACATTATTAACTTACCTTTTATACATTTTAAGAACTGGTAGTTTCTTCCATAAGTGGGTGAAAAATGACCCCCATGTATTTTCTATGGAATCCAATAGGAACCTTTGATTTAGCAACTTTGGCTGTCAGGAATAAATGAACTGTAGACCACACGTATGAGCAATACGAGGAAAAATAATATTTTAGTATAGCATGGAGTTCAACTATTAAAGAAAAATATGGTGTATCTTTATGAGACAGACAAAATAAACAGGTAATTTCTGAAAAATTATAATATGAGAATACCATGAAAATGTAGGAATAAAGTCAGAAAATGAAAAGAAGAAATTTTCTTTTTGAATATTAAAGAAAGAAAAAGGGTGAGGTTGATACTAATAAGCTTTTCACCAATATGACAATTGAGTTGCATTTTTTTCATGAAATATAAATATTTACACACACATTGTAACTTTTTAGCATTTTAAAGTGGCTCTTGCATTGTTTTTGTGTGGCCCTCGCTGGAAAAAGTTTGGACACCCCTGACATAAACATCAATTTCTCATAGAAATAACCCCTTTGGCTCTCATATTTGATATCTTTAGCAAATGATACCTTCCAGGATGTGCTGAGCTTCCGGGAAATCCTCTTCCACAACAGCGGTGCCCTTCACTTTCTTCTTCTCCTCCTCCTCAACCCCCTCCTCCAGCTCTACCCACTCCACGCCTCCGCCTCCAAACCGCCACTTCAGATGTCCGAGATCGTGTGGCGTCGCGCTGCTCTGAATGGCGTCTGTCGTCGTCTTCACTGCTGGTCTCGTTCTGGTGGAAGGCAACAAGCGCTTCCTCTTGTAGTTTTGGAAGAGTTGCACTTGAGGCTGCACCTTCCATCCTCCGCTGCTGCTCATTGTGGTATCTGCAAAATCAACAATATATGGATATTTATTTTTGCTCATTTAGAGCAGGGGCGTACAAATGTTCGGTCACATAGGTCACAACGGTCACATAGTGAAAAAATAAAAGGATGCAATTTTGTCATTTTGATATTTTCCAAAGCAACACACAGATATGCTTAAAAGTTATTCATAGTTCAAGAAAAAAGTGCATCTCAGCTTTGTCATTAAGTGAAAAAGCATATTATTCATATCAAACATCGCCCGTTCTTCTGTTTTGACTTTATTCCCACAATATGGGAATAAACGCATGCTGGAGCCTATCCCAGCTGACGTCAGGTGAGAGGCGGGGTACACCCTGGACTGGTGGCCAGCCAATCACAGGGCACATATAGACAAACAACCATTCACACTCACATTCATACCTATGGACGTGCTAACCACTCGACCACTGTGCGGCCCACGTTTTAAAAAGATACATCGCCGTCTACTATCAACTACTTTACCGTTTATCAACTCCTTCCTATAAAGTTGGATTCGCAGCCAGTGACACAACAGACCATTTTAATACGTAGGTGCAGATTCTGGATGATCCAGAAAGCTTTCTGTGCCGGTCGTCATGTGGAGCTTCTCTATAGGAGTCCACAGCTCAATACAAAGGGTCGGAAAATGAGCCCCTTTAAATTATGTGATGACGGCCACTTGCCGTGTCAGACGGCTCTCCCTGCAGAAAAGGTAAAAATAAAAATAAAAAAAAAGAGATGTTCTGTTTCTCACAGGCGGAGGAAGCAGAGCCACAGTTGGAGTTGCAGCAGACACACACCCAATGTGAGCCATAGAGCTCCACCCATCTGGAAGGAAACAAATGGACAACGTAAACAAACATCAAAAATGACTATGACTAAATATGTATATTTAGACAAAGTATTTTTTTCCATCTTTTTTGTGGTCTACAACCATACATTCTTAGTACAATAATCCTTTGCCGCTTCGAATTTCACTGCTTCATTACATCACCTTTTTTCAAAAACACGATTTAATAAATCCCACTGTTTGGTGCTTGAATACAGTCTATTATTGGTCAAAAATATTCATATTTAGCATATTAATTGTTTTTCCTCAATGAAGCATTTTCAAGCATACATTATGTAAAATAAAAATAAGGCTTTCAGAAGACACATTCATAAATGTCGTGACAATATGCAGTATTTTAAACTAGGTGCGAGTAACGATGGGTGAGACACACAAGCACCAGATTTTGTCGCCAAAACAACAGACATTAATTAATGCAGCTTTGAATCAGCTCTCAACAACGCAATCATCTCTAACAAAGGCTACTGTTGCGGCTACAACCCGTGGCACACTAAAACTCAACTCTGAACCTGCCTGCCGATACTTCCTGTCCACTCGGCTAATGTGTCTAATCACCACAACACATTTACAGTAACACAGCCTTATGTCTACTATATTGGGTAATAGGAATGTTAAGGTAATTATAGGGGTGTTATATCATGACAAGAGGACTCTAATGCTAAAAATCATATTTAGAAAATTGTAAACAGGTTTTCTTTTCAGGTTTTTAAATTGAGCATGTTTCATTATTAACCCTTTAGGGGCCAGAGAGACTATTTCAAAAGGTTGTAGCTTGAAAATGGTAATAAATAAAGGCATACTGTTAATAAGAAAAATCATCAGTATTTATTTGAGTATTTTGAAAAGCGCTATACAAATAAAATATATTATTATTATTATTATTATTATTATTATAGTCAACCACAACACAGGCATCATTCATTAGCTACTTTTTTTAAAGACACCCCTACTGTGTGGGATTTTCAATGTGCATTTTATACATTTTGGGTCAGGTGGGACCCGCTGCCAAAAACCAGTTGAGAACCACTGGTATAGAGCATACTTATTACAGGAGTTTGTGTTGAAACCTAACCTTCCAGTCTTTGTGTCGAAGTTGCAGGACTTTGCAGTTGGAGTGGGAAGGGTGCTTTCCGCAGACATGCTGCAATGCATGTAGAGCTGCTGATGATGTCATGATGTAGGGAGACGACAAAGATGAGCAATGACAACGAGACATGTCACCTATTTCACTCACTCGGTCTGTCATTCCTTTGAACAAGAAAGCGTCCACGGAGAAGCGGACGGCGTTGTTCTTGTACGGGATGAATCTGGAGCGACCGTATTTGCTTTCAGCCATGCAGCTTTATCATTAAAGGAAGAAGAAAAAAAAAAGTCATGTTCAAACGTACGCTTTCCTTGTCTGCTTCAGGAAATCTCTTATTTTACCCAAAATTATTCACGACTGCAAACTGAGGTGAGGAAGTGTGTTGCTTCTCGGGCGTGGCGTAACACGAGTGGACATACAGCCTCATGTTGTCCGGCATGGACGGACCCTCGGCCTCGAAGTACATGGGCTCCCCCAGCACATATTGATCCGATGGGGAAAGTCTTTCCCACTGAGCTGCAAATTAGAGCAAAAGGCCAAACCCTCATCACATCACTCATGTCAATAATGACTATATTATACTTTTCCTGTGATAATTTACCATTACGAGGTGTTAGAATAAAATTTGCTCTGTTCTTCATAGTTTTGATGACGTGACGAATGTGCGTCTTTGGCAGGTATCCAATTTTGTAGGAATACTGATACCTAGAACGACAATGAAAGTCACATTTTTAGCTTTAAAATAACAATAATAATAATAATGTACAGAAATGTATCATCACCTGGTGTAATTGCAGGCCACAGTCAGGGAGAAGGGCGCTGTTCTTCTTATGGGTCCTTGGGGCATCTCTGAATTATATTGTAATGTGTTTGAATAGGTCATCTGTCCATTTATGATCTGCAAAAAAACAGGTTTTCCAAATGGGGGACAGGAATAATTCTATAGACTTGATCAAAATCTTAAAACCAGTTGAAAAATGGGTGTCGAAATATGTGTCCCGTTACGTGCATTGTTAGCTCCCACATGCTAGCTGTTTTCTCTGTTTACTGTTTAGAATGTACAGAAAAGGGAGACATGTGTGGTTATGTTGCAAATAAGGATTGTGGGTGGGCAGAATTCCAATTTTTTTCCTTTAAAATTTTTTATTGTTTTCTGTCGCTCGTGTATCGAAACACGTTAGCTTGTACGAGTGTCCCAATGCACTGAATGAGCAAAGAACGAATGAATAATATGCGTCGCAGGTAGATGATGTCACCAACATCAGGTTCTAAATCAATAAAGAATCAGAAGCAGGTCAATAAAAACCGGTTATATCAATAGACGACAGCGTCATGTCAAAATGACAAAATTAAAACTACGGTACCCGCTGTGAAAAAATATAGCCGTGTCATCAAGCTAATTAGCCGTTATGCTAACCGGAAGTTGTGTAACATATTACTTAAATTAGGTAAGATATTTCCTAACTTGGTGTACATTTACACAATATGCAGTCAAATGAGTGTACACCATCAACCAAATTACTTATTGACTCACCTCTCGCTTGGTTTCACACTGGCCAAGTTCAGTTAGAAAATAAATATAATTATTGGATGATTTATTGGCTCGGCAGGTTCCCAGTTTAAGATGAGAAATCGCTTCAGCGCCGTTCAAAATGCTCTTTGGCACCTTAACGACCATTTTGTCCATTTTACACAAAGTCCTGACTGAATCCTCCGCTGGCCTCGGCGGCCTCCTGCCGGGCCCCGCGGGAAGAAGGCGCTCCCTGACGGGCCCAGGTAAAGGCTCCGAGCCGGTGCCGATGGCGGGGTACAAATGGAGTTTCTCCTGCGGCGGCAGCTTGGCGTCGACGTACACCGGCAGTTTGAGGTAAGGCTGGGGTAAACTTGGGGTGTCTCTTCGGGGCACTCGAGTCACGATTGCAGAGTTTGTTTGGTTTGAAGCACTCCATAATAACGGCGCTTTGCCAACTTGGTTGAAGGCAAAAAATGACAAAAGTACGAGGAGTGGAGAAAACACCATGCCAATGACTCTTATAGCACTGTAAATTAGTTTTACTCTAGTTTCAAGTGACACTTTCTAGCTGTCTCTTGCAGTCAAATTATACACACCTGGCGTTTCTTTTAATCGCAGCAAGTAAGTGAAAGGGCGCCACCTTTTGGTCATTTATTGTATAACCGCTGCGGCCTAAATTTAGCACTGACTTTGAATTCACATTTTCCTTTCAACTTGTTGCACATAATCTTACTTTCTGGAGTTAAAACATAACTATACTGAGTTAATGTAACAAAATATAAAAATGCTGAACTGGCGGACGTATTAATATTGTAGTGACACCGATGTGTTCCTGTTGACATGTTGCGTTCTTAGAGTGTCTAAACCGTTCCGGGTGGCCGTGAATGCACCAGGGGTGGGGGCGTGGCATGGTGAGGGAACCAGGAAGGAAGCACATGTGTAGTAGATGCGGGCTGTGTTTTGGTGGCGTGGTTACGGCCGACAGTAGCCATGATCGTCGGCAATAAAAACACAGCTTGTTATTGACCACAGTCGTTTTATTTACAATATTAATATAAGTATTCTAGAGTTGTATTGCAACAGTCGACGTGGAAAATCTCGATAATCCACTGACATGACGTATAACGTTACATTGTTCTAGTTTGACGAAACATTTGTAAACAATTGGTTCATTTAAAAGGTTCCGCCCATCACCCACTTTATTTACCCCCCACAGTCACTAAAATATATTGTATACGTTTCAAATTAATAAAAATATACAAGATAATTGTTTTTGTAATAATTATTGTTGACATTATGCCTGCTTTAATTTGAATAAAATATTTTTTGCAGCGGTTGAAATGATTTTCTTCAAAGTTTTTCTATTTATACAAGCTTAAGCGCTTTGATTTTAATAAGTCTTATTTGACAAACTGGCTACTTATTATGAAAGCAGCATTTCCATTTTATCGTTACTGAATTCGGCATTTTATGTATTTTTGGTAGTTATTTTATCGTCATATTATAAAGACGCACCAATTTCATTTGCTTTTATTTGTTTTGGTCCGACAAAAGTTCGTTTTTTCGGCTTCAGTTGTTCCACTTTTTATTTCACATTGTGTGTGCTGTGAGAATGAGGAAGTTCCCTCAACTTTACCATCTGCTAAAAGTCACACATGAGTGGAAAAAAAAAGACTTTCCCACGTTCCCACACGCGTGTCAGTGGATTGAAATGCGAATGAGGCGTGGAGGAGTGATTGATTGATTGATTGTTGTCGTCTGACAAAGCACGCGCCCGGGAACAAAAGCCCCTTTGCACGTGTGGAAGGACGCGTGGCTTTCAACAGCAATGCAAAATTGCCAACGCAAAAGAAGGCAACTCACCTTCACCCTCACCCCCCCGCCACGAGAACCGTCTCCCGGACCTCCTTCCACCCTCACACTCCACCTTGAACATTTGTCTCCACATCGGCTTCATTGTTTGCATAATTTCACACTCATTAAGTGCAAATATACTAGTCAAAGCATAAGGTACGTCCGCACAGTCTGATGACATCCAATACAAGGGGCGATCCTTAAAATGTTCTATTTTGATTGAAAATCTCGTATAGATGATTATTCACATTTTTATTATTATTCTCTTGACCTCGGTTTTTAGTTTAAAGCTTATAAATGCCTACCCCTTTTTGCAATATATAATCATGTTCATGCCACAGTCTTGTTTTTTATTGTTGTTATTATTATCATTGTAATATTATTATTGTTATTATCATTATTGTTATAATCTTTATCATTATTACCATCATTATAATCATCATTAATATTACCAATTTAATTTTGTAATCAATTTGTGGCTAGTCTTCCTATAGAGTATCCACAATAAAAAATAATTGTGGTTATTTTAGGCGACCATGGGTGTTTTGAAGGGCACCGAATATATTATTATTATTATTATTATTATTAAGTGGCTCTATTATTAATTTAGTCTTGTTATTGACGTCCCACACGCACGGACACCATCTAATACACCTAAAATCTAACATTATGTCTTATACAAAACTCAAATATTAAAACATGTGCCAAAACAAGGAAAATTATGACTGCACTATTATAATTCCATCCAGAAAAATGACTTGCTTTACTACTTTTCTTGTCAACGATAATAAAAATAAACTATACTTTTGCCCTTGGTGTTTTTAAGGGCGCTGCAATCAATTCCTGTGAAACTGATGACCCACTCAAGGATAATTCACACCAGCTAAGGAAGGGAAGGCTAATAAACTGCAGTTCACACAAAAAGACACACTTCCACACGGTGGCAATGTGGAAATGTGGGGTGTAATAACGCCCACGCCAAATTGCACTGATGTACTAATTTCCACAGCTTGTAAAAGATCTTAGGATTTATTCCAAATGATCATTCAAGGGAGGTTTTTTTTTTTTGATGGACAAATGCTCCAGCATGTGACACCCCACACGTGGACAAATGTCTGGAGCCTATCCCAGCTGTCTTGGGGCGAGAGGCGGGGTACACCCTGGACTGGTGGCCAGCCAATCCCAGGGCACGTATAGACAAACAACCATTCACACTCACATTCATACCTATGGACAATTTGGAGTGGCTAATTAACCTAGCATGTTTTTGGAATGTGGGAGGAAACCGGAGTACCCGGAGAAAACCCACGCATGCACGGGGAGAACATGCAAACTCCACACAGAGAGGTGGAGATTAACATGTTAGCATGTTAGCATTGTGGCTAATTTACTCATTTATAAAGCCAAATACACACATGGCATGATGTCGGGACCTGGTACCGACTTGCTAGATGCTACCAAGCTTGCTCTCAGCATGTTAGCATTTTAGCTAATTTGCCGCTTTCTAAAGGCAAATACACACATGGCATGATGTGGGGACGCTATGGGACTGACTCTTCGCTTTTGAGACTCGGTGCTTTCTTTTTAGCCGCTACAATGCTAACTGTTAGCATGTTGGCATTTCAGCTTTGTTGCTCAATTCCTCGTCTAATGTACGCACGGCATTGCTCGGCGGCGCCGCACGGCAGACACCGGGAACCGAGGTTCTCAGCACAGGTGGCAAGCCCATCAAAATGTCAGCGGGAATTTTCTAGTTATGGGCTCGCCCAGCCATACAAGCCCATAGACAGCTGCTGTTGCTGTTTAGTTGCTGTTTAGGGTGGAACTGAACCCTGGTCTCCTAGCTGTGAGGTCTGCGCGCTAACCACTAGTCCACCGTGCCGACACATTTTACAATAATAAACACAAATTCTGTTTTCAAATGAAGTATTGGGACATGCCTGTTAATGGATCAATGAATCAATCAGGGGTTAATATGACCTTAATTATTGATCTTAGGAAGACATGTTGGATATGTTGCTTATGGGTTTTTGTTTTGTGAGTCATGTGAGTTTAATGTGAGGAAAAACAATTAGTAATGAGCTCCAGAACAAATAGACCAAAATTCCAACAAAGTGATCCAAATTCATCTCTGAAGAGTGGAACCTGTTCCACAAGACAAGAGAACATCTCCTGATCATTTCTATTCATTTTCTAATGACGCCACTCCAATGTTAGGTTTTTTTTTTTTTTTTTTACTTAACAAGAAGGTGTGAACTGCAAGCCGTGTTTGATGTCTCCAAGGGAGGACATCAAGTCTTCCGATGTGTCACCTCGGAGGACGTCACCCTGCAGGAGGTCACGCTTCTGGCAGCGAGACGACATCTGACACACTTTAGTGCAGGGGTCTCAAACACGTGGCCCGCAGGACACTAGTTTGAGGCCCCCGCCTTGATATGAAAGTTTAATGTTTAAGTTTGATATGGATGCTGTATGGTATCATGTACCCAGAAAAAATGATTACGTTTGATTCATGTTCATGTTAAAGGTTAAATAACTGTTAATAGTTATCCTCCCTATCCGTGTGGAAGTGGTAAGTTTTTGGCTATTTAAGTTGAAAGGAAATAACTTGAAGGCTACCGTTTAGGTCGCTAGCTCTCTAGTTTGCGAGTTAGCATGTGTCTCTACCCACCAACTATATGTGGTTTCTTAATTTTTTAATTATTTGCCGTTTTATTATTATTATATTTATTTATTACTGATTGATTTTTCTTGATCTTATTTTGTGTAGAAAAATAAAAAGTAAGATATTTGAGAACAGTGGAATGTTTTATCAGAGCTTTTCTTGTAGAAAATCGGAACCAAAGCAAAGTTTATTCATTTTTCTGTTTTTAATAAATGCGTTTTTTGTTTTTTTTTGGAAAACCTGATGCGGCCCGGCTTCACCCAGACCCTAGCTCCAGTGGCCCCCAAGTAAATTGAGTTTGAGACCCCTGCTTTAGTGTTTTTCATGGAATGTGTTTATTTGGTAACAAAAGTAAATGTCTGGACATAAATAATAAGTTAATGTGCAAAATATACAAGTCATATATATATTTGTTTCAAGAAATGGTGACAAAGATTGTTTATGCATGAAGATGCACCGTCTTGGGTACTCTGCCCGCCTCCAACGCCGGAAGCGCCACACCTGGAAATGCCACATGCAGTCATTATCAAAGATCCAAAATATGAATATAATAATAATATAGTGTGTGTGTGTGTGTGTGTGTGTGTGTGTGTGTGTGTGTGTGTGTGTAAACTCACCTCTGAAGCAGAGGTTGCCGCATAATCAAGCTGACATCTTGGGGGGGGGGGGGGGTCATTTCTACGGCGGGTGCATGGACATGTGACATATACATCTACGTACAAACGATGTCTTTACATTATTTACAGCCTCAAGGTCACGTTGACCTATAAAGGTCATTTATACATGATGGAGGTCAAAGTTCAAAGCGGGCGAGGAATCAAGGCCACGGCCTCCACAGAGTGTGACCGGGGGCGGGGCTGGCCGAGTGGCTTTCCACACATGTCTCCGGCCAGTTTGGCCCCTGTGCCTGTGAGAGGGTCCTGAGGGGCTGGGCGCCGGATGAGACCCCCGGGGCTTGTCCCAGAAACCTGTGCTTGGACTTGTGTGTCGGGACGTGCACAATAGAGGAGGAGGAGGAGGAGGAGGAGGCGGAGGATGGGTGTTCCAGGGAGCGCCCGGCGAAGGAATTAGTGTCCAAGGCGGCCACCAGCCACAGGCCTTTCACCTCGGGGCCCAGGAAATGGGCGGCCCTCTGCAGGCAGGCGGAGAAGCCGTCTTGGAACGATGGTTCGCTCGGTGTGGTCTTTGCTTTGGTGGCCGTGTTGTGCAGGAACAGGACCGTGTTCTCCAGGATCTCAGTCTTCTCCACACGACGCTGAGACGCTTCCTGCAACCACGCACGTCCATAATTAACACTTATTGGGTTCATTATTACCATTTGTTGTACACAAAATACAAAAAAAAACAGTCACAGACAGGCGTCCGACAATGTGGAGTTATGTGGAGTGTTATACTAGGACAGGGGTCTCAAACACGCAGCTCGCGGGCCAAATGTGGCCCGCAGGACACTAATTTGAGGCCCCCGCCTTGATATGAAAGTTTAATGTTTAAGTTTGATATGGATGCTGTATGGTATCATGTACCCAGAAAAAATGATTACGTTTGATTCATGTTCATGTTAAAGGTTAAATAACTGTTAATAGTTATCCTCCCTATCCGTGTGGAAGTGGTAAGTTTTTGGCTATTTAAGTTGAAAGGAAATAACTTGAAGGCTACCGTTTAGGTCGCTAGCTCTCTAGTTTGCGAGTTAGCATGTGTCTCAAGACCCTGCAGTTGCGCAATATGTTGTAAATAAAAAGAGTATAAATGTGACTATAGTCGTGTTTTGTCATGTCTACAGGGCTCTAATAATGCTTTGTTCATTTTCATATGAAAAAAATCATTTGTCTACCCACCAACTATATGTGCTTTCTTAACTTTTTATTATTATTATTATATTTATTTATTACTGATTGATTGATTTTCTTTATTCTTGATTTGTTTATTTATTTTTCATCTTATTTTGTGTAGAAAAATAAAAAGTAAGATATTTGAGAACAGTGGAATATTTTATCAGAACTTTTATTGTAGAAAATCGGAACCAAAGCAAAGTTTATTCATTTTTCTGTTTTTAATAAATGCGTTTTTTTTTTTTGGAAAACCTGATGCGGCCCAGCCTTGCCCAGACCCTAGCTCCAGTGGCCCCCAGGTAAATTGAGTTTGAGAGCCCAGTACTAGGATATACTGTACGTTCAATCTAAGCTAACGTTACCATCGCTATCATTAGCTTACAACAAGTATGACAAATACTACATATTAATAACACATGCAGTGGAACCTTGCTGTTTGTATAGGATTCCGTTTTCGATTAAATTAAATAAATAAATTATTATAAATAAATAAATAAAAATTCATTAAAAAAATATAAATAAATTAAATAAAAAATATGTCTCGTATATTAGCGTACGTCGAAACAAAGCATCCATGTGTCGGTTCTTTTAGAGTTGGGACACTACGGACAGATTCCTGACAAGGAATCTTTTCATCATGTGTATTATGTGCGTGTGTTTTATTTAAGAACTATGAACAACTTTGTTTGGGTCTCCTTTCTTCCTCCTAATAAGCACTGCCCCCAAGTCTGCATGGTGAGACGTTCAAGCTCACTGCGTATTTTTGAGGTTTTTTTTAATTGAGTATGGCAGCAAAAAGTAGCAAAACTTTGCAAAAGAAAATGTTAAACACTAAGTAAGAAAGTTGCAATAGGATTATATAGGTTCCTGGTTAACGCAAGTTGCGGGGGGAACGGTTTAAGGGAGACACATAATGTTAAATGTTCATTCATGCACTTCAGTCCTCGTTTATAACCACTTTACTTTATTTTCTGCATTTAAAACTATAATTATTCTCTATAATAAAATTGGTTTTCTCTGGAACAGAATTGGATTTACGTCATTTTTCTCATGGGATTCATGTATTTGGTTTTCTTAAAAAAAACCTGAGATTTCGCTTTCATAGATACATTATGAACACATATCCCATACGCTAACACATAGAGCATGAGATCTAAGGCAGGGCTGTCCAAAGTGCAGTGCGAGAACCATTGTGGCCCGCACCTCAGACCTGCTTTCGATTCATTTGCATATCTTTAATGTTCAGTCTGTGTACTTCTTCTTTAAACGAATATTTACCTCCTGTTGTGGCTGGTGCATCAACATGATCCTCAAACGCTCCAGACTGTGGTTCATCCGCTCACGTCGACGCTTCTCCGCTTGGGATTTTATTAGCTGTAGAGTCCAAAAATATATATATGTATATATAAAATATGTTATGGTAATGGTTTAATTTCATTTGAACATGCATCAGATTCCAATTGAGTGCATCCCATAATCAGTTCCCAGTTCCACATGTCCAAAAGGAGTAGGAAGAAGCAAAGCTTATTAAATCCTACCCCTCCATCTGGTACTTTTACAATCACTAACTCTTACATTTGTTCACTTCCTGCTTTCCATAATACAGTTTAAGGTTTTTTTTTTGTTTTTCTTTTAATAATGCACCTTGTACCAAAGTACAAGGTGATATGAGCATACAATGACATAATGTGTACCATAGTGCGTGTCAATATATATGTTAAAACAGGGCCAGTATATCTAGATAACTTTATCGCAGAAACACACTTTAAAAAAATAAAACGCTTTAACGGTTTATTTTTAGCATGCTGGCAAATCCTTAAAGAAACATGCATATTAACCCTTAGATGCACGAGTGACTGGACCCTACACTCTTCCATAAGGGGGTCAAAAATCACCCATACTAGAATCAATGCCTTTTTATGACAATAAAATCATGCCAAACAAAAATTTCTTAAAATGTATAAAAGGTAAGTTAAAAATGTGAATGGCATGATATTAAAAACATGTTTTTTGAGGAATACCTGGAATATGAAATGATGAAAAATTTTCATTATGAAGATATTTCAAGAAAACAACCTGACCGGGTCATTTTTGACCCACTTATGGAAGGTTGGGGTAGTAACACAAAAACTACAATTTCTTAAAATGTATAAAAGATAAGTTAAAATGTGAACGGCATGATATCAAAAACATGTTTTTTTAGGAATACCCGGAATATGAAATTATAAAAAATTTTCATTATGAAGATATTTCAAGAAAACAACCTGACCGGGTCATTTTTGACCCACTTATGCATCTAAGGGTTAACTAACTATAAACAGGACAATCCAAAATAGGTGAATATTAGCAATTATATGGTATATATAAGTCAAATGAGTTTTTACCTTTCTGTCGTTGCGTGCGTCTTCTGTTTCCTGCATTATCTTCATGATTCAGTATCTTTGTAAACTGCCTCTCTTCACAAAAAGATCCAAAACGACTTGAACGCAGCTTGAACGGACCTTTTATATCCTCACCGCGTGGCTTCCTGGTTGCTTGACCCCGCCCATTCACACTCTAGCCAATCAGGCGGCCGCTAAGACTACCGGTCTTTAGCTAGCTCTTTTTCGCTTCACACACTTTTGCCATTTGGTTGTATTGTATATTTATTTAAACACACACTTCATTCATTCGTGAAGCGGGTGCTAATTGTGTCGTCTTAGTGAACGGAAAATGAAGAAAAACTGGAAGTGCAGTGAAAGCTAACGCTAACTCATCGTCGTGACGCCTTATTGTCCCTCACGCTGTCATATTTGCATTCACACCTCTTTTGTCTTTTTTTTCCACGGCCACGCGCCCCATTTGTGCACGCATGCGCCACATGCCACAGTCTTTGAAGTGGACAACATTATTCATTCATTCATTCATTCATCACACTTAATTCAAGCACCACAGCAGCCATCCGCACATTATACATTATTGTGATGCTTTTATACATGAAAAGTTACACTATATAGACATTATAAACCGAGACACGAAAAATGCTATTCATATTTTACTCACAATTGTATTATACCAGCAACATCATAATTGTAAATATGGTGTTTCTGTGACTCTGTTGAAGCTTTTCATTTTATGACATTATAATATATCCATCATCAGGAATTCTGGTGTGTTCAGGGGCCTCCGGCAGTGACCAAATGTTGACTACAGTGGGACATTCGTGGGAAAAAGTCCTGGACACACTTCTCATCGTGGGGAGGTGTCAGATGAGCTTGTGCATTTCACACGCCAATGCTTTTTAGGGCTTCAAATGAATGAGATGAGTCTTTACACGGGTATCACAGCGACTTTAAAATATATATTATATATATTATAACATATATTTATAATATATATGATTTATAATATACGCAGACTGCATATGAAGCTGTTTGTAATACATTGGGTTAAGTTATTGTGTATCAGAGGCTCACAACAGCACATAATAATAATAATAATAATAATGCCAATGATTATCTACAGTATACGACACTTCCAATCAAAAGTGAGCATTTTTAGGATCGCAACTTGTATCGGATGTGATCAATTGTGCAAGTGTACCTAATGTTATGAGCAGTATTATTGCAGTTAATGAGTGTAAAATTATGCAAACAATCACGCCGATGTGGAAACAAATGTTTAAGGTGGGGTGTGAGCGTGGGAGAAGGGCCGGGAGACAGTTCTCGTGGCGGCAGGGTGGGGGTGAAGACGAAATGGCTTCTTTTGCGTTGACACATTAGCATTGGTGTTCAAAGCCACGCGCCCTTCCACACCTGAGGCTTTTCTTCCCACGCGTGCGTGGCAAACGTGGACAAGCAGCAAGCAAGAAGGTGGCTGCATTGCTGTCATATTGTAAATATTGTGTTTTTAACCACTCTTTGCGTCAATCTAATGTGCCAAATTAGAGAATTTACGCACATTGAGAGTAAAAGTAATTCTCCTCACGTGCCTCCCGTGGGAAACGGACCCCACTTGTCACGTGTCCCTGCCGTTTGTCATGAGTTCTACTTTTATTGATGTTTGTAGGATTTACATGGAATATGACACGCGTGATGCTGCCCCTTTGACGCACAAAGTTGCGCAAAGTAGACAGAAAGGGATGTCAGTCACATTCACTGCTTTGGTGCTCTTCTAGCGGGTGTTAGAACCCCCCCCCCCCCCCACACCCCCGTCGAGCGGCTTCACGCTGCTTCTGGCGGATGTTTGACTTCTTTCACAAATGGTCATCAAACATTGGCGTGTGTCCCTCACACGCGCGTGTGTGTGTGTGTGGTGGGGGGTTACATCCACGCGCCCCGTGGATTAGCGAATGGTCCTGTTGGCACGCGCAGTGTCAAACAAGTGTTAAACATGAATCGTGGCGACGGGAACAAGTCTTGATTCGGATCAGAATCGGGTTTATGAAAGAGATACATCGCATTAGATATGACACTAATGAGATTGGTCACGCAGAACACAATTCCAAGATGTGCATGTTAGCTTAGCACTTATATTAGCATACGTGGCATTCATATCGGCATCTTTAAATATACTAAATGTATCCGGGTTTAAAAAGGAGGTGTGTTTCTATTTTATTGGTAGTCTTTGGTACGCTTTATTAGCAAAACGAAGTGGACTAGCTTCCAATTCGTCTGGTAAGCGTAAGTCATCGATAAGGTTCTCGGTTGCTATTCCATATGTAAACAACAGCGTCTCGCAACCACAACAGCAAGAAGCGGGGAAACCCCTGTCCCTCGCGCCCACCCCTCCGGGTGGCAACCACTCCCCTATCGATCGTTCCGGGGTGAATTATTACCGGTAACCTAGCACTACATGAGTTAAAAATGCACTGTATTATTTATTATTATTTCTAAATATGTGAATTTATTATTATTTAGTAATTGTGTGAATTTTATCTCAATGAGTTATTTATTTTTCTTATCGTGTTTACTCTATTTTCATCGCTTTCCTTGTATGTGCTTTATTTTATCTTTTCACTTCTGCTCCTCCCGGCCTTCCGTAGTTGCCCCCAGCTATGGCAGCACTTCCTCTTTGCCACACCACGTGGTTGGCATCGATGAGGGTGAGTTCAGGTAAAGAGCTGCAGACAAAATGTGTTGTGTATATTGTTTTTATGTCGATATTTTTGTCATTTCAAGTGGTTTTATGTTATTTTGATCGTTGGTTTTAGTAAAAAAAATGGCTTCTTTTCATTTACCCGTCTGGCGGGATTTGCATTACACTAGGGAATAAACAAAAACATAATTTATGTTCCGTCTGTAGGGTGCAGAAGTGGAGAGGAAAATAACTTTATTTTCATTCTTTTGTCCTTCAGGTATGTGTTTTTCATTTTTGTAATTATATTTTTTCACGTGTCATTAATCACTCCTTCCCCCCCACTCCGTTACTTATGTTGGCCACTAGTCGGCAGTGTTGAGAAACATTGTAAATATAAAGTCTGTGTTTTGGACCATTAAAACAAGTACTCCCCTCTCTTTGCCACACAACGTGGTTGGCATTGATGAGGGGTGCAGAATTGGAGAGGAAAATAAGTAATTAATAATTATATATATATATATATATTTTACATTGAAAACCCGTAAATCAATTTACTTTCTAAAACAGTATTTTAAATATTTTTTTCTTTTAAATGGGTGAATAGAATAGGTGAACCGTTAAAATCACACCTTTTTATTTGCTTGATTTTTGGAAATGACCAAACATTTGATGGCATTTAAACCTTTGGAAGACATTCATTGAAATACTTAAAAATAAAATGTAAACCCTTAAGTTAAGCCATTAGATACAGAAATATACAGTGTATGTGTATAAAATGAGACAAATACTATAGGCAATACAATTTCTGGTAAAAATGAGTCACCAATAAAGAATGCCTATCGTCAACTAAAGTAATATGTTCATCCACAGAGTCCTTAAGGGTTCACGAGTCAGCCCAACTAGTCTACATGTGTTTTGTGGACTTGGAGATGGCACTGGACTATGTGCCTTGAGGAATTCTATGGAGTACTCAGAGTCACGAGTACATGAGTCATGGAAGGATGGAAAGCAAGATGGAAAAAACGGATTGGTGCAGCGCTTCTGATGCTATGGTTATCATCACATTTTACCATGACTCTGTGAGGTGTTTACTCTGGAACATTCAGGTGGCTTTGCAAATTCTTTTAGAGTTTTGGGGGATTGGAGTATTTGAGATTTTTATTTGAATTCCTGGTTGTGAATACAGAGAGTCTTTATTGTAAAAGAGGTAGAGAGAATACAGGTGTTTCACTGTACACAAAAAAGACAACACTTTCATCCAAACCATGACTATGAACTCACTCATTCACATCAGCGGCCTGTAAGTAAAGAACAAAAGCGCAAAAGACAGAGAAACAAACATACAAAGTCTTTGGATTTTCTCTACTGGCCTCTCACTCGCTACTAAATGCATCCTCTTTCGCTCTCTTCCAATGTACTACTTTTAGTCATAAAACAGCAATATAACCCATATAGTGTGCTTCAAATAATAATAATCGCCATACATACTGCACACACACACACACACACACACACACACTCAATAACATGTCGTGCAGTCATTCTCAACTGGTGGGTTGCTACCCGGAGTCGGTCTCTTTGCCTGGGAAAGTGGACCAAAGAAGAAAAACCCCCAGAAACTAATTTTCCTGTGAGAGATTTCTTGATGCAGCGACGTCTTTGAACGTCTGTTGTTGAGGCGTAGAAAGTACCAGCCGTGTAAGTGCAATGTGCATTTTAGTTGTCCATTTCATCGTCATATTTGCATCTGTTTGAAAGCGCCCTGTCAAATAGCAAATGCAGGGATTTTCAATGGAAATGAGCGCTAGGTTATGTTCTGCAGCCAAACCAGTTGAGAAGCACTGATGCGGAGGATAGCCACGCCCCCCTGCTGACTGATGGTAGAATGAAATCAGCACGCACACGACACGCGTTCACTCAGCTGATGGCCCAAACAGCAAAACAACCACCAGAGCAAAGTGGACAGAAAAAGAAAAAGAACGCATCTTATCAAAAATCAAACAGCATAAAAAGCAACATCAGCCCAGTGGGGGGGGGGGGGGGGGGGGAGTGTGATATCATTCTTTCTGTCTTTCCCGCTCCGTCAATCTTTTTGTCGTTATTCTCACGCCGACCGGCGAGGATGGTGGGGGGGAGTAACGGAAAGGATGGGGGAGGGGTGTGGCTGGCAGATCAGTCCGAGTTGTCCGATTGGTCGCTGTTGGGGGAGGCACCAGGCGGGGGCGTGCCGCCGCGGCTTTGCCAGTTTCCGTTAGCCTGGGAAGTCACCGGGACACGTGTGTGTGTTGGCATGACAATTTAGTAGGAATTGGTACAAAACATTATCATAAAAATGCCATCCGTTGCCATGGAAACACTTCATTTCCAAGCATATTGTGACCACATGAAAGCCTCATAAAAACAACAAAGTTTGGCTCATAAATGAAAAATATCAAAGATGACAAAAGAGAGAAAAATCATGTGTGGAATGGACATACTCATGGATTAATTAATTAGTTAAGAATTGATTGACTTTTTGCATCTACATAAATGGAAACAAAATGGGGTGCACAACCTGCTGTGACCAGCAGAGGCGCTCTTCATTCAGTCTCAATTCATTTGTTGGAAACAATAAATAAGGGGTATCCAAACCTTTCCACTGAGGGCCACATACTGACATATATATATTTTATATATATTAATAAAATATATAAATAAATAAAATAAATAAAATAAATAAAATAAATAAAATGTAGGCACATTAGTCATGAGAAAATTTGGAGGAAAAAAAACAGCAGAAAAACGTGTGTTTTTTTTTCCACTAATCACAAAAAGGTTTTGTTACAAACAAATTTGTGGAACTGAATATGGTTCGGAAAATTGCTTTTCAAAACAATGAAAATAATGCAACTCAAGTATTGCTGAAATTACTTTCTTATGACAGCGTGACCAACAATATTGTTTTTTTTTTTTAAACAAACAAATCTCTTTAGCTCAATAGTAATTTATTGATGGTTCCTAGTACCAGCGGCTATAGCAGCACTTCCAATACGAGCTCCCTGGAACATGACACAGCAGTTGGGGCACAGTGAGGGGCAACTACTGCTGTACCTACGGAGACTGAAATCCAACGTCCATAGTGAAACTAGCCCTTTTGTGCGAAAGTGTATATATATATATATACTGCAAGAGGTTATATGTATTTAAAATCACTTTTGTGATTTAAGTGAAAAAGCACACTAACGGTATCAACTATAGGGATGTCCCGATCCCATCTTCAGGATCAGGATTGGCGGCCGATCCGCTAGATTTCTGAAGATCGTAAGATCATTTCGGCTTCCCCCACGAAATTGGGCAGAGGCGGTTGCCGTATCGCATTCGCACAAAAGGGCTACACTTTCGCACAAAAGGGCTAGTTTCACTATGGACGTTGGATTTCAGTCTCCGTAGGTACAACAGTAGTTGCCCCTCACTGTGCCCCGACTGCTGTGTCATGTTCCAGGGAGCTCGTATAGGAAGTGCTGCTATAGCCGCTGGTACTAGGAACCATCAATAAATTACTATTGAGCTAAAGAGATTTGTTTGTTTACAAAAAAAAAAACAATATTGTTGGTCACGCTGTCATTAGAAAGTCATTTCAGCAATACTTGAGTTGCATTATTTTTATTGTTTTGAAAAGCTATTTTGCGAACCATATTCAGTTCCACACATTTGTTTGTAACAAAACCTTTTTGTGATTAGTGGGAAAAAAAAACACATTTTCTGCAGTTTCCCCCCCCCCAAATTTTCTCATGACTAATGTGCCTACATTTTCTATTCATAATATTATTAGTTTATTCCCATAATAATTTGACTTTATTTGCATAATATTTTCACTTTATCTGAATACAACAACAAGCAGTAAGTATTAATTCACTGAGGCAGAGTGTTTGGTCTATGATTGAAATTAACCACCAAGGATTCAAATTCAACATTTGCATTATTAAACTAAAAATAAGGCAAATTTTGATCTCCTAAAAACTTCTACCTGCCCCTGCTGTGATGCAACCATGTTATTTTACTGGTGTACTGCTTTTATTTTGAAGGCATGACTTTACCGGCTTCAGCGATGTGTATTACGTCAATGTTGCTGAGCGAATTGGAAGCAGTGCTCCTCCGACATAAGCATTTCAAAGTAAAAATAATGTTAAAATACAGGATTAAAAAATACTTTGACATTAATAGCTGTGGCTGTAGGCAACCTACTCATGTACTTTTTAACCTCAACTCTACAAGGTGGCAGCAGCTGCATTTGGAACACTTTACACCCAAAACATCCAATCTAAACTTTTCCAAAAATGACACCTTTTTGTTTCTCATAAGATTACAACGTTACTACTTTATTTTTGTACAGTTTCTGCTATTTTTTTTCCACTCTTCTGGTTAGATTGTATTTTTAGTATGTGCTGTGGACTGATAAAAAAAAAACAGCCATGTGCCAGAAATGGCTCCCAGGCCGCACTTTGGACAACCCTACACTATCAGCGCCTCTCCGGTGATCAAGATGACGTTATGATGTTGTCACATAGAGGTTAGTGTTCTCCTGCAAGTACCTGCACTCCCATTTGGTAAGCCGACTGCTCGCCGTTGACAGGCGGGACACCAAGGAACAGATCAGCGGACCCCGACAGCGAGAAGGACCCCGACCCTGAAGACAGATTTTTGTAATTGATAACAGCCAACAAATGAAAGCCTGAGACAAGTGAACAAGTAACAAGCAAAGAAGCATGACACCAAATTCCTGCACCATGCATCTGGAGTACAAAAACCGCATCAAATTTCAAAAGGAACTTATGAGGTCAAGAAGAATATAGCCAGAAATGACAGCTAATTCCCAGCTAATAGGGAATGCTGTACCTGTGGAGTTGGGAGTGTGTGGCGAGTCGTCGCCCTGCCGTGCCCCTAGAGCCGTCTTCATAGCGTACAGGTTGGCCTCTTCCTGGAATTTGCCGATGTTTTTCTTGTAGCGGATTCTCTTGTTGCCAAACCAGTTGGAGACCTAACGAGAAAAAAAAGTGAAGTTACTCATAAACATAAATCTCTGAGGTTTACAACAGCTCAGTGGACTTTCATAGGATACGATACATAGTGGTGTGAAAGCGTTTAACCTTTTTATCACACTTATAGGTTTTATATCATCCAACAAATATGAATATTAATCAATGACAACACAACTGAACACAAAATGCAGTTTTTAATCTCCAAAGCTACATTTGGCTAACTCATCTTTGCAGAATTGTTGTAATGTTTAAGGTCATGCCACAGCATGGGCTGCACGGTGGACGAGTGGTTAGCGCGCAGACCTCACAGCTAGGAGACCAGGGTTCAATTCCACCCTCGGCCATCTCTGTGTGTGTGCATGTTCTCCCCGTTTCCTCCCACATTCCAAAAACATGCTAGGTTAATTAGCCACTCCAAATTGTCCATAGGTATGAATGTGAGTGTGAATGGTTGTTTGTCTATATGTGCCCTGGGATTGGCTGGCCACCAGTCCAGGGTGTACCCCGCCTCTCACCCTAAGACAGCTGGGATAGGCTCCAGCACCCCCCACAACCCTCGTGAGGAAAAGCCGTAGAAAATGAATGAATGAATGAATGCCACAGCATCTCAATAGGAATCAGGCCAGGACTTGGACTAGGCCACTCCAAAGTCTTCATTTGGTTTTTCTTCAGCCAATCAGAGGTGGACTTGCTGGTGTGTTTTGGATCATTGTCCTGCTGCACAACACAAGTTGCTTTCAGCTTGAGGTCACCAACAGATGGCCGGATATTCTCCTAAGTCTTCCAGGTCCTGAAGCAGCAAAACCATCACACTACCACCACCACCTTTTACTGTTGATATGTTTTTTTCTGAAAAGCCAGATGTAATGGGACACACACCTTCCAAAAAGTTTTGTCTGGTCAGACCACAGAGTATTTTCCCAAAGGTCTTGGGGATCATTAAGATGTTTTCTGGCAAAATTGAGACTTGCCTTAATGTTCTTTTGGTTCAGTAGTGGTTCTGGTCTTGGAACTCTCCCAGTATCTTTCTTATAGCGGAGGCATGGACACTGACCTTAACAAGTGAGGCCTGGACTTCTTTGGATGTTGTTGTGGGGTCTTTTGTGACCTCTTGGTTGGTGGGCCACTCCTGGGAAGGTTCACCACTATTCCATGTTTTTGCCAATTATGGATAACGGCGCTCACGGTGGTTGGCTGGGGTCCCCGAGCTTTAGAAATGGCTTCATAACCTTTTCCAGACTCATACATCTGAAGTACTTTTTTTCCTGGGGTACAATTATATATGTTCAATTTAGATAAAATACATAAATGGAGTGTCAATGAAATCGGAAGGGGGGGGGGGGGGGGGGATTTTGAGTGCCGTTTGAGGCACTCAGCTGTTTTTTTCCATTGTTCTGTGGCATATATAAAAAAATACATAAAAAACAGCAAAAATGGCACAATTTGTGGTAATTTTATCAAAATAAAGACAAAATATTCAAAAGAATAACCCTGTGAAGGTAATATCCATCCATCCGTTTTCTATACCGCTTATTCCCGAGAGGCGGGGTTGAGAAGGTGTAAAAATGTAATGTTATGTATGTTATGTAAATGTAATGTAAAAATACACATACATATAATAAAGTAAAATGAATGACAACTCTGGTAAATATAAACAAACAAGTGACTAAACCATTTTTAGGGTGTAAATAAATTGTCATCTTATTTCATCTGGAAGCTTGTTAGTAGAAATGTCTGACAAACTTTTGAATGAAGTCTGAAGTGGAGCGTTTATGACGTACCTGAGAGACGGTGATTCCGCAACTTTTGGCAAGTTCTTCTTTGGCTTCTTCACTGGGGTAGGGGTTGGAGAGGTGCGAGTAGAAGTACTCATTCAGGACCTCCGTGGCCTGCTTGCTGAAGTTACGTCTCTTACGCCTGGCGAGATGCAAGCCGGTAAAATGACTTTTCAGGACAAAAAGTGGAGGCGGGGTTAAGAAAGATGAGAGCGGGGTTCCACCTGGCATCCAGGAAGCGGGACCTGAGGATCATGACGGCCTCGCAAGTGCTCTGCTTGAGCTGCGTCTGGATGGAGCTGAACTTGCGGTGGATGATGGCCACCATGCGCTCGATCTCCCGCGGGGTGACGGGCCGCGTGCGCGACTGCTCCCTCAGCAGGTTCATCACATGGGTGGTGAACTCCGTGCACGCCTGCGCAACAAACATGTCTCGTTACTTTCACTCTGCAAAACGTCACACACATCAAGGCTATCGACCATTAGCAGACTTCATACACATTTTCCTATTTGTAGTACATGAATACATTAGAAAAAGAATATTTCACACTTTATTAGTTAATTAACAATACAGTAATCCCTCCTTTATCGCAGTTAATTGGTTCCGGAGTCAGTAAATCTGTTTACAACCTTTCTAACAACATTAGAACCCTACAGACATGATATAACACCCCTATAGTCACATTTATTCTCCTATTACCCAATGTAGTAAACATTTCAGACACAAATAAGACTTGTGGCTGTGTGTGTTGCTGTAAATGTGTGCCAGTGGCACGGACAGGAAGTGACCTCGGGGGGTTCAGAGTTGGGTTTTAGCACGGTAGCACATGTTAGGGAGGGACTATTGTGCCTGTTGTAAGATCATTCAAACCTGCAACAAAAGCCTGTTGTTGCAACGGGCCGTGTCTGGTGTTTGTGTGTCGCAGGTGTTGAGAGTAACTCCACACGTGTGATGAAAACCATAGAGTTGCGAGCGAAATCTACCGTGGCATAGGAAAGCAGTCCTTTCCGTCCTGGCTACTCAGTGCAATAATCACAAAAGAGCTTAATGGACACCTCTAGCTGTATTTCGCTTTCATGAGAAAAGACGTAATGGTACACCGTCTTTTATGCTTGCTAAGAATGTTGGTTGCTAGTTTAAAAATGGTATATTTTAATAGTTAATAGATCTGTAATTACAGCCGTAGTTTGACTCTACCTGCTCATACTTCTCCAGCTCGGTGTGGTAGATGCTGCGAATCTGGCTCAACTTGCTTTTGTAGTCCGAGTGCTCCAGGGAGCTGTCGGGCGACATCCCGCCCGAGCTGGTGGCCGCCGACACGGCTGCGGCGGCTCCGCCCCCCTTCTCGGGCCCGGCCACACCCTCCGCCAGCAGCATATTGTCCAATCGCACCAGCTGGGGGTCCTGGGGCTCCTCCTCCTGGTTGTTCCTCATGGACAGGCCTGTCAGCAAGACACTGGCTGTTAAATAGAAAGACGCTGTCTTTCTATTTCTAAACATGTTTGTTTTGGTTTTCATGTGTCATGGCCAAGTACACCGGCCCCCCTCGCAGCCCACCACAGCCACAAATACACTGCACGCATCTGGCATGGATCTTTGGCGTGTAAAAACACACTTGACAGGACGAAGAAAGTGAAAGTGCATGGAGGAGTGTAGCGGGCAGAAGGTTACACATTGAAGGATCATTTTAACATGCATGCTAGCGTGCATCAAAAAACACAATTATTGAATTTTGATATGGCTGGGTACTAAAAGTGTTCCAATATATGTAGAAACAATATTTCCAATCCATGATTATTTAGGGGTGCCACCATACATCTGTTTTAGTGGAATAAAGTGGTGAACAGTTCAATGGTCGCCATGGAGATTTGAGGTCAGCAAAGACTGCAGCTCAAGAACTCTCAGGTGATCTTTATGTTTTTGTTGGTATTTATACTCCTATTACATATTACTAGCAAATTTGTGGTTTTGTCTTTGTCATTTGAATGATTTATAGTCATATTTATAGGTATTTAGTGCTCATTGACTGTACTGTAGCTAACATTAGCTAGCTACAGTTTGCTAATGGCAGTTAGCTAATAGTTGAGCAAGCATAACATCAATAACAGTAATATAGAGTAGACAAATTATGAATTTAAAATTCCCCATTCAAATTTGATGCACCCTAATGCGCGCACACACACTTTAGTCCCAAATGTAAAAATTGTAAATAGTTCATGGTGTAAATACATATTTATTTCGATGTACAACAACCGTTTGTGTTGTTTATGTTGTGCTATGGTTTAGATCTCTGTGTAGAGTTTGCATGTTCTCCCCGTGCATGCGTGGGTTTTCTCCGGGTACTCCGGTTTCCTCCCACATTCCAAAAACATGCTAGGTTAATTGGCCACTCCAAATTGTCCATAGGTATGAATGTGAGTGTGAATGGTTGTTTGTCTATATGTGCCCTGGGATTGGCTGGCCACCAGTCCAAGGTGTACCCCGCCTCTCGCCCGAAGACAGCTGGGATAGGCTCCAGCACCCCCGCGACCCTCGTGAGGAAACGCGGTAGAAAATGAATGAATGAATACAAGGTGATGCCTCTGGTAAATTCCATAGATAGGACTTTTTTCAAAGATATTTTATTTAATTTCTCGGTTAAAGAGAAATGCATCTCCAATGTGTTTCATTACTACTACTATATAATTGGAGTGCAACATTAAAAGTTGCGCACTGACTTCAGTAATCAAGTGAAAGAGTAGGAAATAGCAGGGCAGTCAGTTGGATATACATGATGATGCGTGTCTGTTTGTCCAGCTGCTAGCTTTGTCTATTTTTACGCCTGCACAAATGTGCACTTGCACAGATAAGTGCCGGGGCTTATTGGGGAGTGATGAGCGCACACAAAGTGGCAGTGTACACAAAGCGAGCATTTGTGCAAAACACTGACCATGACTATGACCAACAATAACAAGCACCGTGCGTGTGCATTGTGCGTACCTGTCTTCTCCTTGATCTCACACAAAACGCTGAACAATGCGGGCTTCATTCGGTGGCAGTTGAGTGCATGTTTCCTGTACACGCAAAAGGAAATAAGCAGGTTAGCATGAGCAGCGAGCTAACAGGCGGTGACAGGACGCCAATTCATCAAAACAACAACACAAACCGAGCCATGTTAGCAGGTCGGCTAACGCTAGCAGGCTACAAGCTATATCGCTGAATGTTCACATTGCTGTCAAAATGCCAAATTTAAGACGATTTATATGACGTTTACCCACTGCTTATTTGAAATAAGAATGAGCTAAACGTATTCAAATGCCACATTTGAGCAGTAGCTATCCACGTTTAATAGCAATATATTGTTAGCATAGCTTAGCCTGGTAACAATAGCTAACAGTGAGAAATGAGCAATGTTACAAAAAGCAGCAAACTAAACTAATCTTTATTTGTACCTATGCAAGTTGGAATGTTTTTCTTCGTGTGCACAAAGTCAAGCAGTTAGCATGTGGCTAAATGGCGCAAAGTTGGTGAAAGTTTGCCGCTGTCAACTTTACAAAAATAACAATTAACGCAAAAAACAAAAAAGTCACTCACTTTGCCTGCGCCTCGTCCAAACTTTGGTCAGTGATGGTCATTATTTGCTGCAGGATGTCGCCGATGTCTCGGCGGGCTTCGTGTCCGTTCTCCGCGGCGTCGAGGCCCGACTCGCCTCCGTCGGAGCGGTGCTGCGGGGCTTGGTGCGCCGCGCCGAGGGCCGCCATCCCCGGGTGGCCGCTCATGGCGAGGCCCCGGCCGTTGGAGGCCCCGTTGGCCGTCAGAGGCTGCTGCTGCAACATGTCGAGCGACGCGCAGTGGCGACGACTGCTGCCCGACTGCTCGCACCTCCTCCTCCACCACCACCACCACCGGGGAAGCTACAGCGCCACCAGCCAACAGGCATAGCGGCCAGCAGGTACCCTAGCGACGGACACGAAAAACTGCAGCAAAAGTCTCCAATGTTTTCGAAAATAATTTATTTCTTAAAGTGTTGCCAACATCTACTTTCCCACCTTTCATAAAGCCACTAACCCGCCCTTAACATCATAATATTATGAGGCAAAATAACACCATTTTATGAGCATAAAGTTTAAATATTAAGAGATCTTAAATTAAAAAAATATTTTAAAAGTTGTAATAGTGTAACACAAAATTCTAAGTAATTGAAAATTCAAAAAATAGCAGCATCAATTGAAAAAACAGCTGTAATTTTTCAAAGAATAAAGTAAAAGTAATACAAAAAATAAAGTAAAACTAAAGTAAAAAATCAATCAAAAATAAAAAATGTGGCAATTTCATTACAATTAATTTTTAATATAATATAATATAATATAATATAATATAATATAATATAATATAATATAATATAATATAATATAATATAATATAATATAATATAATATAATATAATATAATATAATATAATATAATATAATATAATATAATATAATATAATATAATATAATATAATATAATATAATATAATATAATATAATATAATATAATATAATATAATATAATATAATATAATATAATATAATATAATATAATAGTAGAGTTATAATATAGTAGTAGAGTTGAACTATTAAAGAAAAATAGATTTTTTTAAAGTCATCATATTAAGAGAAACAAACATTACAAAAATAAAGTTGTCATTTTTTGAAAATTAGGAAAAAAATTGCAAAAATAGCAGAAATGGCTGTAAAAATAGCTGTAATTTCACGAGAAGAAATTCTAAACATTAAGAAGAAAACTGTATTCTTATGAGGAAAAAAATCTTGCAATTTTACTACAATAAACTCAAAAATATTATGCAGAAAAATAATATAACTTTAGCAGCAGGAGTCGAACTCAAGGGGACCTATTATGCGTTTTCCACTCTCTGACCCATAAATGTGGTCACGATGTTGTATTCTCGTGTTAAACCACGCCAAAGTTTCAGATAATGAGCTTGCCTATTTGGAAGTGAGCCCTGAAAGAAGTTTGGGATGGTGACTTCTTTATGTAGGCCGCAGATTGCTCCTAAACGCGGGACTACATACGTATCCGGAAGTCGGCCTCCCTTCTGCTATACCCTACACTTTTTCAGTACTTTGGTTCTGGTTTTCCACACCAAAATATCTGATAAAACATTCCACTGTTCTCAAATATCTTCATTTTTATTTTTCTATACACAAAATAAGATAAAAATAAATGAATAAACAAATTAAAAATAAAGACAATAAATCAATCAGTAATAAATAAGTAAAATAATAATAAGAAAAACGTAAGAAACCACATACAGTTGGTAGAGAAATTATTTTTTTCAGATTGAAATGTACAGTATTAACAGTTATTTAACCTTCAACATGAACATTAATGAAACTTAATAATTGTACCCAATTAGCAAGTTAGCATGGTACTCAGTTCCATCTGGGAGCAGCGTGGTAACTTTAACAACATGTTTGATGAGATGCTTTATCTTGACGTGTATTTTCCCTTTTATTCCAAATCATTTCCTGCATTTATTTGTACCCAGCGTCATAAGCCTTTAGCTTCATTGCTAATCCAAAGCAAAACAGGGCGGGGTAACAGGGTAGGGTAACAGTATGGGCGGGGCAAAATCATGTTCATTGTGTCCGGTGTGCACACAGCTTTAAGCTGTCATTTCAACATTAAACTTTGGTATCAAGGTGGGGGCCTCAAACTAGCGTCTCGCGGGCCGCATTTGGCCCGTGGGCTGCGAGTTTGAGAACCCTGATCTAGAAAGTTTCCTGTGCGCGTTATTGTGTGTCGCTGCTCTATAGGAGTCCACAACTCAATACAAAGGGCCGAAAAAAAACAACAAATTTTTATAAAAATGGTAACATTACGAGAAACAAAGCAAACACCCCTGAGCTGTATGATCTTGATAAAGGCAGAATGTTGCTGTCGACTTCTCCTTTTAGCGCAGCTAGTCAACAGGAAGTGAGGCCAAACCACAGTGCCGTCAGAAGAAAGGTTGCACTTGTTTCAACACGTCGTGCGCGGCTGTGACACAAAGCAGAGGGGCAGCGTTTCTGCGCTCATCTCTCATCTGTACAGCGGGAGTTTGTGACCCCACTCAGGCCAACCACATCAACGCCGGGGGAGGAGACGGTGGAGGAGGGGAAGGAGGAGGGTTTGTCGCTTCTGCTTTTTCATGACAGCTTCTACATATGCGTCCACCTCAACAGCATAAGAAGGAAGAGAAAGCAAGCAGACTGTCTGTCAAAGTCACTTCAACTTCACAAGTGTTTTTTAATTCCATGAAGACGCTGACGAGACGGGAGCGACCCCTCTCTGCTGAGATGATCTTTTAGGAGAACACAAAGGTAAGGTTTGTGTTTGATTGTGAAGTTCTCCAACACTGTGTCAAGTCTTAAAAGTGTCTTTCTGCTGTGCTTTTTTTAAGCCTGTTGCATTTGCAACAAGCTCCAACCTGCCTAGCTGGCTTTTTTCCTCTCCTTGCACATGTTTTGCAAGAGTGGAGACACAGCAGCTGCACCAAAATAGTCAGCTCAGTCTATTTCACGCTGGCTTGGAATTCCTCGCAGTCGTACAAACAACAACGAGGCCCCTCTTGACGCCCCTTAGAGGCAGCTTCTGTATGGGGAAAAATACAACAAGCAGCCTCTTAATGAGGTGACGCACAAGGAAAGTACACTACTTCTTCTGACTGCACCATGCATGGCCTTCATTCCAACTTCTCTACCAACACCAGTGAACGGGAGCAAGCACACTCACCCACTATTCATTGTACCCTAAATACTACTTCATAACTGGAATAATTTAGATGAAATGGCGATAACCAACCCAATTTGACGTATTAGTCAATCATTTCAAGTCAAATGACTTACAAATAATTAAAATTAAATACAACCTTATAGCCCAAATAGTTCAGTTGCATGAATGAAATTAAACTTGTGGGAAAACTGGATTTAATGTGTTAATGTGTCAACTTGACAATTGAAAAAATTAATTTAACATCTTAAAGTACAACTTTTTTACATGCAAAGTAATTGAATGTATTCAAAGTTTACTTGCCATGGGGGTAAAAAAAACAATTGAATGTACATTCAATTAATTCATTGATGTATTAATGAAAATAAAACTTCATATGTAAAATTCTAAAATGTATTAAATGGCAAACAAATAAATTAATTACATCTTTATATCTAAAATAATTACATTTAGTGTATCAAATTAAACCTGGCAGGTGAAAAAAATTATTCAATGTATAAAAATGATTATTAAATTAATAAGTAATTATTAAATTATTATTAAAAATATTATAATTATAATTATATTATAATTATTATAATTATATTATTTAAAGTTTACAGGAAAAAATATAATTTCATGTGTAAAATCATATTTCAACATGTGAATAAATATTACATTTATTAAATCAAACATCAAAAACAAATTAATAATTCATGAATATTATAGCACATGTAATAATAATTCTATGTTATATAGTCAATGAAATTAAACCACACAAGTGAAATAGTTGAGATTCAAATACAGTAGTAAAATATATTAAAGGCGAGCTATTATGCTAATTTTTTTGACCCTTTGTATTGAGTTGTGGACTCCTATAGAGCAGCTACACACAATAACCGGCACAGAAAACTTTCCTGATCTTCCAGAATCTGCACGTATTCCAGCTGTATGTACCTCGCCTGCCAGAGGAGGAGCACTCATTGTCAGACACACTTTGTCAGAGGCACTGCAGGTGCCGTGGAGCTCAGAAGCCAGGATGTGAGGGCGCCGCGTTTAAAAAAAATATAGAATTGCTAAGATAGTTTTTTCACACGGTATCGAGGCCACTTGTTGCTAGGCAGAGTCCGTGGGGCACACCTCATTTGTGCCCCAAAGGCCAATGAATGAAGTTGGCCACACCCACTCAATTTTCAAATGTGAAACCCAGAAGCTGGGAAATGTGACTCTTAGGAGGTCTGATCAGTCAAAAAAAAAAAAAACATAGCTGATGACCACGACAAGTCCTGACAACATGCCTGCTCTGTATGAAGTATAAAATGAAAAGAGCCCTTTGATGCAGGGTCACCACTGACCTTGCCTGCTGTTGCATTTTAGGGTCAAGACTATGG
Organism: Doryrhamphus excisus; assembly: GCF_030265055.1. NCBI lineage: Eukaryota > Metazoa > Chordata > Actinopteri > Syngnathiformes > Syngnathidae > Doryrhamphus > Doryrhamphus excisus. Next base: position 16,999,387 of record NC_080482.1, on the reverse strand, counting down.
CTTGCACAGAGCCCCAAGTGGACGTGGCTCTCGTCAGCAGGGAAGGAGACGTAAAAGAGGGCGTCGGCGTCTCTTTCTCAGAGACGCTCAACAGCGGATCTGCTCCGAAGACGGCCGAGGAGGAGAAGAAAGAGGAGCCAGCTGTGAAAGCGACTTCAGAAGAGCTCCAGACCGACACTGAAGATGTCCGTGTGGACGTTGATGACACACTGGAGGATGCAAAGGATGGACAGATGAGAGGGGAGGATGAAAGCGTCACACCAGAGGACCTTCTCTTGGGCATCAAGACGCTAACATGGCCCGAGCTCCACGTGGAAGGCTTGCATAGCCACAGCGAGGAGGGTGCCGAGAAGGTTTGTGAGACGCATCTGTAGTTGGAACACCTGAACCGGAGCAATGAAGTCAATTCGTTGCGTTTCCGCCCGTCAGGCTCACCGGCTCACCACCGACTTCCCGGAGGCGCTGTACGAGCTGCTGTGCACCCTGCAGGAGGGCCGGCGCCTCAACGACCAGCGCTGCTCCTTCAGGCTGGAGAGCGGCATGAGGAGGAGGTGCCACTCCGAGCCCAACGCCGCCAAGCCTGCCAACAGAGGTGAGATGACACGGAGAGCTTAGGGTGCACCCACACGGGCGCAACAAGGTTCGTCAAAGTTGGTTCAAATTATGACCTACAAACTACACATGCAACACATGTTTATCATTTATCATCATTTCCAAATTTGATCTCATAATTTTTGAGTTTTTTATCTCATACTCTCATGACTTTATCATCATTTCAACATTCATTCATTCATTTTCTACCGCTTTTTCCTCACGAGGGTCACGGGGGTGCTGGAGCCTATCCCAGCTGTCTTGGGGCAAGAGGCAGGGTACACCCTGGACTGGTGGCCAGCCAATCCCAGGGCACATATAGACAAACAACCATTCACACTCACATTCATACCTATGGACAATTTGGAGTGGCCAATTAACCTAGCATGAGTTGATGGCCGAGGGTGGAATTGAACCCTGGTCTCATAGCTGTGAGGTCTGCGCGCTAACCACTCGACCACCGTGCCGCCCTCATTTCAACATTTTACCCCATAATTATCACTATGTCATTATGACACATTTGGATTTTTTTATCTCCTAAACATGATTTTGTCTCATAATTTAGACTTTTTATGTTATAATTATTATAAGTGATCTAATTTCGACCTTTTTGTATCACTCACATGACCGTCATAATTGACATTTTATCTCATAATGTAAGCTTCTTATCTCATAATTTAGGCTCATAATTATGGCTTTCCTTTGTTTATCTCATAATTATGACTCTTTATCTCATAATTTAGGCGTATAATTTGGACATTCCTATGTTTGAATTATTATAGATTTTTTATTTTTATTATAGAATTTTGACTTTTATAATCTCATAATTATGACTTTCTCATTTTGACCTTTTGTCTCATACATATGACTGTCATAACTTTTTATCTCATAATTCAGACTTTTTCTCTCATGGTTTTTGGATTTATAGCCTTATTGCCTTATAGCAAAGCTTATTAAATCCTACCCCTCCATCTGGTACTTTTACAATCACTAACTGTTACATTTGTTCACTTCCTGCTTTCCATAATACAGTTTAAGGTTTTTTTTTAAAAATTATTATTATTTTTTTTAATAATGTACCTCGTAGCGAAGTACTGGGTGATATGAGCATCCAATGCCATAATGTGTACCATAGTGCGTGTCAATATAGTGATATATATAGCACATCATGACTGGTTCAAGACTCTTCATCCTTGGATTTAGCAAACATCAACTGCTTGTATTGTTTCTTGAATTGGCTCATCGTTGTGCATTGTTTGATTTCCTTACTCAATCCATTCCATAGTTTGATTCCACATACTGAAATGCTATGGCTAGCATAACGTAGTCCTAGCATAGAAGTGTTTCAAATGTACTTCTTCCCTGAGATCATATTTCTCCTCTCTTGTAGAGAAGTATTGGATGACATTTTTAGCTCATTGCTTATTTTTAGCCTTATGCATTATTTTAGCTGTTTGAAGATGAACTATATCAGCAAGTTGAAGTATTTGTCATTTTACAAATAAGGAGTTAGTATGTTCTCTGTAGGCGGCATTATGAATTATCCTTACTGACCTTTTTTGCAGTACATTTAGCCAGTGAAGATTGCTTTTATAGTTATGATCCCATATTTCCACACAATAAGTAAGATATGGTAGAACCAGAGAGCAATAAAGAGTGTGGAGTGATTTCTGATTGACAACAAATTTTGCTTTGTTCAATACTGAAATATTTCTGTCCACCTTATGTTGTATATTTGTAATATGAGGTTTCCAGCTCATATTTTCATCTATTGTGATCCCAGAAATGTATTTTGGTTCACCCTTTCAATGTCTACACCGTCTATTTGTATTTGCTGGTACGTGTCCTTTCTGCTGTTAGCAAACAGCATGATTTTAGTTTTATTTAGGTTCAAGGACAATCTATTATCATCAAAGCATCTTTTTAGTGTGACCATTTCTTCTCTGACCTTTCTAATGAATTGGTCTGTTCCCTCCAGAACAAAAAGCAGTGGTATCATCCGCAAATAATACCAGCTTTAAGTCTTTCGTAACTTTGGAGATATCATTGATGTACAAGTTGAAGAGTTTTGGCCCCAGTATTGGGGCATCTTACAGATCAGCCTAACATCCTTTGCAACATATCATCACCCGTCTGTCTAGTACATACATGTCAAACTCAAGCCCGGAGACAAATCCGGCCCGAGCTGAAATTTCATCCGACCCGCAGAAGTTTGGGAAAATAACATTGAGTTGGCCCCCCTCCCAGACCTTATCAAACCAAGTGTTTACAGCCATTTGCGTATCGACCCTCAGTCATGAGGATTGCCCGCTGCAACGTCTGCACGTAACCGACCTCCACCGTTTGACAACCCTGCACCACCTGAAGCTCCGGAAGCCAATTTAGTTTGTTACGTAAATAACCCCAGCGGTAGTCTGTAATACTAAAGTGACTGACTACTGCCTCCGCTGGGCTAGAGCGGCATTACATTCGGTCGTATCACGTGTCAGACTGCAGCGTCCCACCTCTTGTTCTCTCCGGCTGTTGTGCCTGCAGTTATCTTCTCCTCCATGACGTCGCTGCAGAGGGAGGAGTTTTTTGAGCTGGTGGCCACGGCGCAAGCTCGCCGCTTGGACGACCAGAGGGCGCAGCTGCACAAGTCCCAGAGGGCCAAACAAAAAACCAGGAGTTTCCGAGGCAGCATAAAGCATCTGTCCTTCGTGAGGAGGCCTGAGAAACCGGCCCCCGTCCCCAAAGAGGAGCTGTATAACATGATCCTCACCACGCAGGTAAGATCTCGTGATTGTGTGTGGTGTGATGACCACGTGAACAAATACTGGATGTTCCGTCTCCATCCTGCGCTTCTCCGTCTCACACCCGCAGGCCCAAGGCAGGCTGGAGGACCAGCGGAGCCGAGCTCCAGGGCCCATGGACGATGAGGACTTCTTCTCTCTGCTGCTGAAGGTCCAGGGGGGCCGCATGGACGAGCAGAGGACTGAACTACCGTGCATGCTGCAAACCTAAAATGGACTCAAATAGCAAAGAATAAAAAACTGGGGGAAATTTTCTAGTATTGTAGCTTGAATGTGACTTTTTAAAAAATGTAAATTGTATTTGCCGTCTGAGTTTTACATGTCATTAAATGTCTGCTTGCAGTTTTTGGGACACCTGGACTATTGGGATCATTTTCATTGAATACAAAAATAAAATGATAGAAAATAATAAATGTTTCATTTCATTTCAATGAATATAGAAAATATAACAGCCAAGCAGAGGAATAGCTCACTGATTTTTTGCAAAAAAAAGGTGGATGTCTAAGAATTATTGGTATGGATATCAGCATAAAATGGGATATTGATCCATATTGTTATCAGAATTTGGTCAGATTAACCAATATTTTAAAAATGCAAATTGGAAATTCAGAGTTGGACAATATCGGCATATCATTTTTTTTTTATCAAAAAAGATGATATCGCATCCCTGATTTCATCAGTATCAACTTTGCTCTGTTTTTTTTTTTTCCAAATATAAAAATTTTCTCCTTAAATAATATTGGATAGTTTCTTCTTGTAATATTATGGTTTTATAGCCAAAATATTTTTATTTTATTCCTGTATACTGGACATGTCCCGCCAACCAAAATTACAACTTGACTTTGTTTTCTTTCTCAAAATATTACAAGCTTAATAAATATATACTTTTTTTTTACTTTTTAAAACTTATAATGACTTTTTTAATTATTATTATTTTAAATATATACTTAAAATATATAAATATATACTTTTATATACTTATTATATATAGTATATAATATAGTCATAATATATTATATACTTATAATGTAATATATACTTTTCTTTAATGTTTAAACTACAGAAATTATGTTGTTTTATTTCATAATATTAAAATTGTGTTTTTTCCTAATAGTTCTCTTAAAATTAAAGCTGTTTTCATCTTGTAATATTATGTCTTTATTTTAATAATACAACTTTTTCTGCTTCCCCAACTTTCTAAACACTTTTGTTTCTTTGTTTCTCATGACAACTTTCAAGCTATAAGCTATTTTTTTCTTTAATATTAATTCATAAGGTAATATCTCTTCATTACTTTGTTCATGTAATTTTGGCTTAATTCTCAGAAGTGTTTGACATTATTAATTTTTTAAGCAGCCACATTTTTTTACATCTTTGTTTTGTTTCCTAGAATATTATGACTTTTAACATCTCATTTTCTTCAATATTTTACTTTTATGCTAGTAAAATGATGTTATTTTTCATCATAATGCTATGCTATTCTCGCAAAATGATGACTTTTTTTTTCTTAAATAATACTAGAATGTCCCCGGGCCGCACTTTGGACACCCTTGCGTTATACAGTACTATTACTAACAACAACAAAAAGGTGAAACTCACCTAAAGAAGGGTAGCATTCTGTGGAAAAAGTGTTTCTGAATGTGTGTCTTTGTTGCTGAAGGTCACACAAGAGACAATACTTTTTTCAGTCATGAGTATTTGCATGATTACACAAGTAATATCAGCACTATACCACTTTGGTGTAACATAAAGTTATCATAGATTAAAAAAATAAAAAACATCTGCAGTGTTGTCATTTTACACGACTGTGTGTCAGCATCCAGAGGATGCGTCCTCAAAACCTTTGACCTTCTTAGTCGTGTTTTTCTTTTTCGAGTCCACTCATCTGAAACAGAGGAAGTACTGGTCTATCTGTGGGAGGGGGGGTTGGGTTGACACAAGGACGGGGTGTCACTTCCTGAAACAAAGCAGAATCACACGTTGAGTGACAGCCACTTTTACTGATGACATAGTCACTAATCCTCAAATTATGAAGAAAAGTGGAGCACACATTTAGAGTGAAGAATATATCAACAGGAAGTGAGCACCATTTATTTATTTGATATATAATTTACAAATTACTTATTGTATTACTATTAATTAATTATTGTATTATTATTATTACTTATTTTATTGATTAATACTCCAACACGATCAGAATTGTGCAGCAAACATCTGCAGCAAGACAGTGTAATTACACCAACCCGCCAGGTGGCGGTCGCGAGCTGTCCACCACATTGAAAAGGAGCAGAAGAAGCCGCCTCTACTTCCGCATTCTCTTGTGAGAAAAACAAAACTTCCATAATAGAAAGGATGTAGAAACTTCATGAGACTATATGATGACATTTTTATTCAGTTCCTGCTTTGGAATCGAACAGAACTTACACGAAGACGACAGCGCGCAAGTTAAAGGCGAGTTTCTGTCATTAAATCTGTTTTTTTTTTGTTAAACGTGCTGCTTTAGTCCCGGTTTCGATGTATTTTATATATTATAGCAATATTGTTTGATATTTTGCGTCTTTTTCCGCACATGGCTCTACATGTGTATTACATTTAACTTTATTTATTGCACCGTATAATGTTGTTATGGTGTGTGCGCGCGTTTAGATATAAATGAAGGTTTGTTTATTGCAAGTTTTGTGTTTGTCAACAGATGTTTTTTCTTTCGCTGCTCGTCTCCTGCTTGCCACAAGGGGGCGACACATCTCCAATAAGTTGCTACAACGATCAAGGAGAAGCGACGGACTGGTAACCATTTAAACCATTGAACTTATCCATGCATACATTTAAATACTGATTGTCCTCATGTGGGTGAGCTGGAGCTTATCCCAGCTGATTTTTGGGGTGAGAGGCGGGGTACACATATGTACAAATTACAAACTATTTACACTCACATTAACACAGGACGGATAATTGACTGTATAATTAACCAAACTGTACAGAATATTAACATGATTGTGTCTTTCAATGACTTAGGTTCTACATGTACAAATTGCCGACTGAACACGGGAGTAAATCCCCCGACCGGGGTCTGAAATATTTATTGATGGACAAGGGCAGTGCAGGCTGGAGCAACGGGAAGGGGACGGTGAACGACACCACAGGGGCACTGGGCAGGACGCTGGGACAACTGTACTCGCAGGGAAAGGTACGCTTTGGAGAGTTTTTTCTTTCATTTTCATAACTGTTTGTTTGTTAGCAGGATTATGTAGGGACTATGCAGCTCTGGTTAAGGAATTGCTGTTTCGGAAAGCAAAATAAAAGCAGTTTTTCCTCTTTTTAAACTTCCTTTAGAAAGAGTTTAGTGGTTTCACACTCTAAGTCAGGGTTGTTCACACGTAAAAGTCAGAGCCACATAGCGAAAAATGAAAGGGTGCAACTTTGGATAAAAAAAAAAAAGTATAAAACATATCAGTTTTGTGATCTCTGCAAATTAGTATGAACTTTGAACTCTGCTTTTTCTCTTCCATTTATGCCGTTTAAAAACTTTCCAACTATAGTGGTGTAAAAAAGTGTTTGCCCTTTCCTGATTTCTTATTTATTTGCATGTTTGTCACACCTATAAATGTTTCAGATCAAACTGTCAGTGACAACACAACTGAGCACAAAATGTACTTTAATGAAACTTTTTATTAATAAGGAAGAAAAACTAAATCAAAATTTGATGGCGCTGTGTGAAAATCATAATAATTATTCATTCATTTTCTCCCGCTTTTTTCTCACGAGGGTCGCGGGGGATGCTGGAGCCTATCCCAGCTGTCTTGGGGCGAGAGGCGGGGTACACCCTGGACTGGTGGCCAGTCAATCCCAGGGCGCATATAGACAAACAACCATTCACACTCACATTCATACCTATGGACAATTTGGAGTGGCTAATTAACCTAGCATGTTTTTGGAATGTGGGAGGAAACCGGAGTACCCGGAGAAAACCCACGCATGCACGGGGAGAACATGCAAACTCCACACAGAGATGGCCGAGGGTGGGAATTGAACCCTGGTCTCCGAGCTGTGAGGTCTGCGCGCTAACCACTCGGCCGCCGTGCCGCCCATAATAATTATTAATAATTATTAATAATAATTTAAAGTGTGGAAAAGGTTATCAAGCCATTTCTAAAGCTTTGGGACTCCAGCAAACCACAACGAGAGCCATTATCCACAAATGGTGCAAACAAACATGGACCCTGGTCTCCTAGTTGTGAGGTCTGCACGCTAACTTTTTAATAATAATAATAAAAACAACTTTACATTTTGAGTTTTCGTATTAATTTCTATTTTTCGAATGTTCTGGTGGGGCCAGGCTGCATGTTGGACACCCTTAAAAAGTAAACCGGAACCTTTTGTTGTTGTTTCAGAGCACAGAAACAGCCTACATCCTTTATAACGACGAGAAGCCACCAGGGGGCGACAGAGACAACCGTGGAGGCAGAAGAGGACACACGAAAGGTGATGGGAAGCCCGGCTCAAGAGACTTCATCTTTGCTGACGTTTGGTGACGTTTGCTCTCATCAGGTGTGGTCCTACTGGATGACAATCAAGGCTTCTGGTTGGTCCACAGCACCCCGCTCTTCCCTCCTGTGCGTGGGGCGGGGCAATACCGGTATCCGGACAGCGGCGTAAAGAACGGACAAAACTTCCTTTGCGTGACTTTCCCACTGGAGCGTTTCCAGACTATTGGTAAAATACATTTTTCCTACTTCATGTGTATATCTGTGTTCATTTACTACAGTTTTTTAAAAATATTTCATGCAGGAGAGCAGCTCCAGATCAATGAGCCTATGGTGTATGACTGCGATGTCCCACAATCCTTTGCTTCTTCTGCGCCAGCTCTGGGCGCCGTGTGCAATAAAAAACTCATCAAAGCTGCGTCCAGTCGCAGCGTGACGCTAACATCCAAGGGCGGCACCGACTTCATCAGCTTCGCCAAAGGAGCCGCTTTTAACGACGGTACGAAGGGGGACATCATGGCGGCATAGCCGGCTCATGCTAACGCTAACATCACATCAACAATGAAAACTACAAAACAGCAGATTTCTTACATTAAAATATGTCATGTGGAAAAAAAGACATGCTCACCCTAGCGGGACTCTGCCCCCTCCAGACTTGTACCACTCCTGGGTGGCCCCCACCCTTCAGTCTGACCTCCTGGTCCAGTTCTGGACCAACACCATGGGAATCCTGCCCTCCAACTGCGAGCGAGGCTGGAAGGTTCTGGACATCTGGCGCATTTTACCCGAAGGTACGTTCAGCTTCAAGAGCAGCAAGGACCACTCCAAGTGGGCCGTCAGCCCCGGGGCGGCGGCAGGGTGGGTGTGCGTGGGCGACATCAACCGCAATAAGGCGGAGGAGAAGCGAGGCGGCGGCACGGTGTGTCAGCGGGATGCCGCTGTGTGGAAAGCGTACCGGAAGGCGGCGCTGGAGTGTCAGTCATGCGGGGGCGGAGCCATGACGTGTTGACTCGCAGGATGGAGTCCAAGAGTCCAACTCCAACTAATGAATATCACGGGCAATTTTCATGTTTTTTTTAACATTAAAAAACATTAAAAACTTTCTTTATTATAGTTATTAAAAAAATGAAGGAAAAAAATTATGCCCCCCCCCTTCACATTAAAAAGATTTAATTGTATTTAATCATACATTTAATCGTGTGCTCCAATTTTCTTCATCGTACATTTATAAAATTGTAATATTACGAAAATAAAGTCGTAAATTTACAAGAAACTTTATTCCCATAAATGTACAATTCCAGTCTGGTTAGATTACGACTTATTTTCTAGTAAATTTATGACTTTATTCTCTTTAATGTATAAGAGAATAAAGTCATAAATTTATTCTCATTAATTTATTCTCTTAAATGTGGAATAATTCCACAATTATTCCGGCATTAGTTCATCAATATTTCACAATTATTCCGGCATTATTTCATCAATATTCCACAATTATTCCGGCATTATTTCATCAATGTTCCACAATTATTCCGGCATTATTTAATCAATGTTCCACAATTATTCCGGCATTTTTTCATCAATGTTCCACAATTATTCACGCATTTTTTCATCAATATTCCGGCATTATTTCATCAATATTCCACAATTATTCCGGCATTATTTCATCAATATTTCACAATTATTCCGGCATTATTTCATCAATATTTCACAATTATTCTGGCATTTTTTCATCAATATTCTGGCATTATTTCATCAATATTTCACAATTATTCCGGCATTATTTCATCAATATTCCACAATTATTCCGGCATTATTTCATCAATATTCCACAATTATTCCGGCATTCTTTCAACAATATTCCTCAATTATTCCAGCATTATTTCATCATTATTCCACCAATATTCTGCCATTATTATGCCTATAATATATAACTCTAGTCTTGCAAATTTATTACATTTATTACTTTACAAATATATTGTTAATTTTCCACTTTATTCTCATAATATTCCAACTTTTTTACATGTAAATGTAAAAATATTTTCTCAGAAAATCATGACTTTATATATACAATATTTGGACTTTTTCGTGTAAATTTAAGTTCATTCTGAAAATCTGACTTTTTCCCCAATGTGGCCCTAATATTTTGTTGTACAATACAGATTTCTATTTAATAAAGATATTTATCTGGATTATTTTATCATGTTAAGTTTGTTATCTTCAATGCAAAAATAAATGATTGATAAAAAGAAATGATAAAATGTAAAAATAATAGATTTATTTTTTGAGTATATTTTCTCTTTGTGTTTCTTTCATTTGGAGATATTTTTGTAGATTTGTAAAGTCTATGCTTTCATTGGACAGTGACATTATTATTATTCATAATATTAATAATACTTTGACTGCACTGTTTGATTTTTCAAAGAGGACAACAAAGAAGGCGAGGCAGGTTCTTTTAATAAGACGTTTAGCTGCATCCAAATATGTGCACGACATCAGCCAAGACTGATCAAATGTGGTACAAAAGTACATTGGTGTCTGCAAAAATATATATTTTGATATTTTTCCATGATTGATGTATTTACAGTGTAATGGAGCCATGGAGAAAAGGCACTAAAAGCATCCGTCCTCGAATATTATTACAACTATTTCCATGAGGAGCCACAATCCTCTCTCTGGCGTTGTGACGCTCACGCCTTGGCCAATCAGGAGGCTTCATTAGCAACTAGCGCACACGCAGAGGTCACGGGACATGACGACCTTGAAATGAAACGAAACGCTTCACTGAAGCTTTTGAGAAGTCGACAACCTGACACAGTTGGGAAAAACGGGATGTAAGCGTTCGATTAGCCAAAATGGCTAATGGCGTTTGAGGAGTTGATGAGTGTTCGCTCAAGGTCGTTTGGTTCGGCTAACGTTAGCATCGCCGTTTTCAACCTTTCTTGGTTGTAAAGCAAACATGAATTGATTCTTCAAATATTCCAGCGGGTACAAACGTTGGCAGAGGCGTACGTTGACGTATGCGTACGTCAAGATGAAACAATGCTCATGTTAGCAAGCTACGCTAATGCGGCTAATGAAAGACGCTGGACATTTAGCGGGTAGTTTATGTGTTTTTCTTGGTGAAATGGGAGATATTTTGGACTCCTTGCTAGCGTAAACACAATATTTATGTACTATATACGTACGTATATACGTACATATATATACGTATATATATGACAAGTTTCAATGTTTGAGTGTGAAAACTTTGTCTCCAGCATCAGATTCACATCATCGCACACCAGGATGAAGAATACTGGTAATTTGGTGGATCGGGTCATTTGGAGTACTTGGGAGCAGAAGAAAAAAAGCCAAATAAAAACCAAAATATGATTTAAAAAAAAACATTCTGGTGGGAGCTGTGGAGAAAGACTACTGAAGAAAAAAAAATACTAATAAATACAATAAGACACAGATGAAAAATATAAAAATAATAGATTCAATTAACACAAAACACAATTTGCTAAACACAAGTGTCGTATAAGTCGCTTAAAATAAAATAAAAATAATATGTCAAATAATAAAAGATAAAGTAACATTTGGTAGGAACAGAGAAGAAACATTCAAAGAAACAAAAAAACCCCAAAAACATACAAAAAATATAAAAATACACCAAATCAAATAAGATCAAATGTGGTTGACATCATATTACAGAAAAATGAAAAAAAAAAAAAAAAAAAAGAATAAAATTAGAGAATGACATTTTTGGAAGTTTTTTTTTTTTAAAGAATGAAATAAAAGAAATACCTGGGATCAAAAGAGAGTGCGGACCAGTCTCCTCCCCTTGGCTTTGATGCGAGGATAGGTGGCGCTCGTCTCTGATTGGCTGATGGATGGTGAGCCGAGGGGTGTGCTTGAGTCTTTCCTTCTCAGCAGGAAGTCCACGCTGGATGACGTCATGGCGTAGAAGACGTTTCCTGTGGCGGGGATGACCAGCTCTGTGGAAATGAGCATGAAGATCACGTTCACTGTCGTTATTTTGGAATTATTCCACTATTATTCTGCCAGTTGTCTGCCATTATTCCATGATTATTCCAGCATAACTATACCATCATTCCATTATTCTGTCAGCATTCTGTGCTTATTCCAGCATGATTATGCCATTATTTCATCAATATTCCACAATTATTCCGGCATTATTTCACCAATATTCCACAATTATTGCGCCATTATTTCATCAATATTCCACAATGATTCCGGCATTATTTCATCAATATTCCACAATGATTCCGGCATTATTTCATCAATATTTCACAATGATTCCGGCATTATTTTATTAATGTTCCACAATTATTCCGGCATTATTTAATCAATATTCCACAATTATTCCTGCATTATTTCATCAACATTCCACAATTATTCCGGCATTATTTCATCAATATTCCCCAATGATTCCGGCATTATTTCATCAATATTTCACAATTATTCCAGCATTATTTTATTAATGTTCCACAATTATTCCGGCATTATTTAATCAATATTCCACAATTATTCCTGCATTATTTCATCAACATTCCACAATTATTCCGGCATTATTTCATCAATATTCCACAATTATTCCGGCATTATTTCATCAACATTCCACAATTATTTCGGCATTATTTCATCAATATTCCACAATTATTCCGGCATTATTTCATCAATATTCCACAATTATTCCGGCATTATTTCATCAATATTCCACAATTATTCCGGCATTATTTTCACACTTCTGCGTGAGAAGATGTTTACCTTTTCCTTCAGGCAGGAGTTGGATCAGCTCATATGTGGAAGCGTCTTTGGGGTCCTGATTGTGTTTTTCCAGGGCGGAGCTGACGGCGGCGGGCGTCTTGTCATTGCTGGTCACCTGGGAAGACAAGCCATGCCGAGATGAGATGAGATGAGAAGACACCAAGATGAAACCTGCTTCTCACCAGGATGCTCCTGTACAAGTTCCCGTCTTGCAGGTCCATGCGGATCCTGATGATGCGCATGTCGGGTCCCGAGCCCTGCGCGCTGTTGGCGGCGTTGTTGCCACAGGAGGCGGAGCGGCGGTGAGATTTGGGCGGTGTGCAAGGAGCCAGTTTGGCCGAGGAGGAGTCGGTGATTGGAGGAGACGTGTCCACATCCAAACACGACACAGATGGAGATCTCATGTGCTGAGGTGGAAAAACACAACGTTCAATTCCTGCCTGGAAAAAAGCCAGCACCGACACAACATGGGGAAGCTGACCAGGCATGCCTTTTTATGACAATGTTGCCATTTTGGTTAGGAATAATCACTTGTATGATATTTAGTATTATATTTAGGACCACACAAGAATGATTTCATGTTAGAAACATCTTCATTTTTCACTTTTTTATATCTTTGAAAAAGAAAATGACCCCGTACAACAATAGAAAATGGGAGGATCCATTGTGTGTTGCATAAAGGGAAGTTAAAAATGTCAATGGCATGATATCAAAAATAGGATTTTTGAGGAATACCTGGAATATGAAATAATAAACATTTTTCATTATGAAGATATTTGAAGAAAACAACCTGACCGGGTCATTTTTGACCCACTTATGGAAGGTTGGGGTAGTAACACAAAAACTACAATTTCTTAAAATGTATAAAAGGTAAGTTAAAAATGTGAATGGCATGATATTAAAAACATGTTTTTTTAGGAATACCTGGAATATGAAATGATGAAAAAAAATTTCATTATGAAGATATTTGAAGAAAACAACCTGACCGGGTCATTTTTGACCCACTTATGGAAGGTTGGGGTAGTAACACAAAAACTACCATTTCTTAAAATTTATAAAATGTAACTTAAAAATGTGAATGGCGTGATATTAAAAATATATTTTTTTAAGGAATACCTGGAATATGAAATGATAAAAAATTTTCATTAAAGATATTTCAAGAAAACAACCTGACCGGGTCATTTTTGACCCACTTATGGAAGGTTGGGGTAGTAACACAAAAACCAAAATTTCTTAAAATGTATAAAAGGTAAGTTAAAATGTGAATGAATAGATATGAATCCATAAGAAAAGGAGGGGCAAAGGCGTTCCGGTGTGGTTTTCACCTTGGTGAGTTTGGAGAGCAGGTTGTTGACGGGAGACGAGAAGTCGAAGAAGCCGTCGGCATCGGTCATCAAGCTGCTCCTGGAGGAACTCAAACTGGACGGAACACAAGATGGATATTTTATGACAGAAATCCTGGCATTCCTGACCAGGAAGTGTGTCAGCCTGCTTACTCGGGGCACTGAGTGATGATGACGGTGGGGGTGGGGCCTCGAGGGCCCGCCTCGTTGGGGGCTTCGATCTCATTGGACAGCCTGTAACTACGACACGGCGGCGTGGTGTGTAGTGTTTAGTCACGACACACACGCACACAAACACACACAGCGGGGTGTTCCTTTACCTTTGCTCCTCCGTTAGCGTGGGAACGCTGTGGTACCAACGCAGGAAGGCCTGGTCCTTCGTGAACACGCAGTTCTTACATGAGGACTGCAGGAGGCGGATCTGAGCTAAAACCTCAAATTCCTGGAATCATTAGAATCTACGTGAACCCCGTGGACTGTACCTATTATATTGCAATCACAGAAAATAAAACGCATGGGTTCATTCACAGGGGCCCAAAGTGGGGCCATGATTATGATTATGGTTATGATTGGCCCATGACACTTTGTAGGAATTAATTTAAACACTAAAAAACAGCAAAAATAGGAAAAAAAGATACAATGTAAATACATTTTCATCAAAACTAATTGGATGAAAACGTTGTAGAAATACTTCATTTCCCAGAATGCTTGACTTTTATTATGATGATTATGATTATGATTATTATTGGCCCATGGCACTTTGTAGGAATTAATTTAAACACTAAAAAAGAGCAAAAATAGGGAAAAAAGATACAATGTAAATACATTTTCATCAAAACTAATTGGATGAAAACGTTGTAAAAATACTTCATTTCCCAGAATGCTTGATTTTTTTATGATGATTATGATTATGATGATTATTATTGGCCCATGGCATTTTGTAGGAATTAATTTAAACACTAAAAAACAGCAAAAATAGGGAAAAAAAAGATACAATGTAAATACATTTTCATCAAAACTAATTAGATGAAAACGTTGTAAAAATACTTCATTTCCCAGAATGCTTGACTTTTATTATGATGATTATGATTATTATTGGCCCATGGCACTTTGTAGGAATTAATTTAAACACTAAAAAACAGCAAAAATAGGGAAAAAAGATACAATGTAAATACATTTTCATCAAAACTAATTGGATGAAAACATTGTAGAAATACTTCATTTCCCAGAATGCTTGACTTTTATTATGACGATTATGTTTATGATTATTATTGGCCCATGGCACTTAATTAGGAGTAATTTAAACACTAAAAAACAGTAAAAATAGGAAAAAAAGATACAATGTAAATACATTTTCATCAAAACTAATTGGATGAAAATGTTGTAAAAATACTTCATTTCCCAGAATGCTTGACTTTTATTATGATGATTTTGATGATTATGATTATGATTATTCATTCATTCTCTACCACTTTTTCCACACGAGGGTCGCGGGGGGTGCTGGAGCCCATCCCAGCTGTCCCCGGGCAAGAGGCGGGGCACACCCCAAACTGGTCGCCAGCCAATCACAGGGTTGCGACTCCAAATTGTCCATAGGTATGAATGTGAGTGTGAATGGTTGTTTGTCTATATGTGCCCTGGGATTGGCTGGCCACCAGTCCAGGGTGTACCCCGCTTCCAACCCAGCTGTGATAGGCTCCAGCATACCCAGTGCCACCCCAGTGAGGGTAAGCGGCATAGAAAATAAATGGACGTAAATCCAAGGAAATCCATCTGGAATAGGTGCGGATTATGGAAGATCTAGAAAGCTTTGTGTTTGTGTTAAGCCTTGGGTTATCATGTGTCGCTGCTTAGCCTCTTAACATCACGATGATGGGTGTGTTCATTCAAGAAAAAGACCAGTTTGTGTCCACCATGATGGAAACTCACCCGTCTCCGCTTGTCAAAGTTGATGTAGCCGTTCTGCAAAACAGGAAGTGTCCCACCGAGTCTCAGGAAGGATTGAAAAATGAAAAACTTCCAACAAAAGTGCTGACTTGCCTCGTGAGGACAAACTTACATCCAGCCTGTCTTTGACCGCCGTGTCCAGCATGGTGAGGTCGGTGAGGAAGATGCCCAGGTATGGCACCGTGCCCTGGGCGCCGGACTGGAGGGGACACCAGACACAGAAGACACCTTCACCTTTGGGCACGTGGTTCAGACACGCGTGTTCGGGTGGGCAGGACTCACCCTGACCGGATGTTTGCCGCCGAGTCGGTTGTCCAGGTTGGCGTACTTGGACGTCCCCTCCTAAGACGCCACACAAGCAAACTTAAAACGCTTCAAATTACATTCTTAAAAAAAATGTCTGGAATCCTAATATGAGGTCACACGTTTTGGTATCAATGCAATACCCAGTAATAATATATCAATATTTTTACAAGTCATGGAATGGACGAACATTTAGAGCAAACAAAACAAAACTAATTGTATCAATCAACATATTATTATTATTATTATTAACATACATATTTTGATGGAAGCTCGTTTCCACCACCGAAAAAGAAAAAAATGGTAAATCCTAATTATGAGATAAAAAGTCAAAATTACAAGAAGACATTTCTTTTTTATGACATAAAAAGTCATATGAGTGATAATTATGAAATAAAACGACATAAGAAAGTCCCAATTATGACAAAAAGTCAAATGATGTGATTGACAAGGCTCCAGTCAAGAAGGCAACACATTCATAGTTTTAGCTCATCATTTTATGACTTTATGAGTCAATAGAGCAAAGTACCAACGCAACACAACGCAACATAACACAACATAACACAACATAACGTAACACAACATAACGCAACGCAACATAACGTAACACAACATAATGTAACGCAACATAACATAACGCAACATAACATAATGCCAACATAACATAATGCCAACATAACGTAATGCCAACATAACATAACGCAACATAATGCAACAAAACGCAATGCAACATAACGCAACGCAACGCAACAAAACGCAACGCAACATAACGCAACGCAACAAAAACGCAACGCAACATAACGCAACGCAACATAACGTAACACAACATAATGTAACGCAACATAACATAACGCAACATAACGTAATGCCAACATAACGTAATGCCAACATAACGTAATGCCAACATAACATAACGCAACATAATGCAACAAAACGCAACGCAACGCAACAAAACGCAACGCAACATAACGCAATGCAACAAAAACGCAACGCAACAAAAACGCAACGCAACATAACGCAACACAACGTAACGCAACGCAACAAAAACGCAACCCAACAAAAACACAATGCAACAAAACGCAACAAAACGCAACATAACGTAACTTAACATAACGTAACTTAACATAACGTAACGCAACAAAACGCAACACAACAAAATGCAACGCAACATGACGCAATGCAACAAAAACGCAACGCAACATAACGTAACGCAACATAATGTAACGCAACATAACATAATGCCAACATAACGTAACGCAACAAAACGCAACACAACGCAACGCAACAAAACGCAACGCAATGCAACATAACGCAACGCAACGCAACGCAACAAAACGCAACGCAACATAACGCAACGCAACAAAAACGCAATGCAACAAAACGCAACATAATGTAACTTAACATAACGTAACGCAACATAACGCAACAAAACGCAACAAAACGCAACACAACAAAACGCAACACAACAAAATGCAACGCAATGCAACAAAAACGCAACGCAACATAACGTAACGCAACAAAAACACAACATAACGCAACATAACGTAACGCAACAAAACACAACGCAACAAAACAAAAAAACCCAAACCAAACAAATGTTGAAAATAAACACAATAGCTATTATTATGTAGTATAACAAATATTACATACAATAAAATCCATTTATGAAAAAATGCATGTTTTAGGATTGAAAGGGTTGAACTTTCCATAAATACTTCAATAATTCCATAAATACATGAAGAGTTATTTAGCATCCAACCCACAAGTCCACCATCAGTTCTTCATTTGAACAATATATACTGTACAATATATTTCAACCACAAAAAAACACACATATTTGTGCAATTAAATATTAAAAAATGATACTTAAATGAATACTTTATTATTATCATTTATTTAAAGGTTCGGGCACCCTGATAATATCAAGATTGTCCTTTATAAATCCCTGGTTGTTGGGATCAGCCATTTGAGTGAAATATGGAATATGGAATATGGAAAAGGTTCGGACCCCCCCCCCCCGCCCCCGCTGTAAATGGATGTTGAGCAAGAAAAGGACGCGACAGAAGGAGGAGGCCAAAGACTGAAAGGGAAGGAATGCATGAAAGCCAAGACTTGGATGAATCCCTGACAGGAAGTGACAAATGAGGAAGAGAAAAAAGAATCTGTTTCTCGTCCTTTGATGCCCTGCAGCATAAACGCCACGCCGCCATTACAGCACATCACAACAAGAAAAGAAAGCGTGCCATTTTCTCCCCTGCGACGCCAAGTACACACCTTGCTATCAACACCTTCATAGCAAATGAAAGAAGGAAGGAAGGAAGGAAGGAGACATGTTGACACAATCAGGCCAAGCGTCTCTCAGCCAGATTGGAATTGATCCATTATTATTATGATTATTATGATTATGATGGCATGTGTTGCATTCATAACTGGGACAAACTCACCTCCTTCAGGAGTTCTCTGCTCTGTGAGTAGTTGTCCTTGTCCGAGAAGATCTCTGACAGCTCCTCGTATCTCCTCGTGGCCTCCCTGGATGCAATACGGGTCATTACATTTTTCTACCCTATTCTGGACATCTACATGTACATGTACAGTATATATATATATATATATATATATATATATATATATATATATATATGTATATCTATATATTTTTGTATATATATATATATATATAATTTGAAAAATATATAATTTGAATTGATTTTATTTTTAAAACAGCATTATTTAAAAATTTGTTTTATTGGTATTTGGCGTATTTATAAAAACATGTACAGATTAATAATTATTATACAGTATATGAATCTATTAATTGCTGCTTTTGCACCTGTATCATTATTGCATTTTTAATATATTTTTATTATATTTATATCATGCACCATATATAATTTTTACATTTATGAATCATAAAAATCTGTATATATTTATTACATTTGTAGATTCATATACAACGCAATATTTA
This sequence comes from Doryrhamphus excisus, assembly GCF_030265055.1. Taxonomy (NCBI): domain Eukaryota; kingdom Metazoa; phylum Chordata; class Actinopteri; order Syngnathiformes; family Syngnathidae; genus Doryrhamphus; species Doryrhamphus excisus. The sequence goes on along the minus strand of NC_080482.1, from coordinate 16,980,192 downwards.
AAAAAATATTTTAATATTTACGTTACATATTAATATATAATTAATTACACTTGCATTATTCTTGCATTTTAACATATATTTATTATATTTATATTTTGCACTATTATTATTATTTTATTATCATTATATATTATATTATTATATCATTACTATTATATACTATTATATTTAATTGATTAATTATACAAATGTGATATATTTAATTTTTTATATTTTATATATTTTATTTTTATTTTTATATTATATTTGTATATTATATTATATTTTATTATTTGTACATTCATATACAATGCAATATTAAAAAAATATTTGAATATTTATGTTATATATTAATATATAATTAATTACACTTGTATTATTCTTGCATTTTAACATATATTTATATTTATATTTTGCACTATTATATTTATCATTATTATTTTATTATCATTATATATTATATCATTGCTATTATATTTAATTTATTAATTATACAAATGTGATATATTTTATTATATTTATTTATATATACAATGCAATATTTTTACAAATATAATATTTGATATATTGTTATACATTCATATATTATTAATGACTGCTTTTACACTAAATTTAAATTTTATTTTACAAACTTAATATTTAAATTGTATATACTTCCTCATAATCATAAATGCCAGAAACATCCATAATAAATGGTAATAATATTTTGCCATGTATTACAATATAGGCCATCATTAGAATGAGGTGTCTAATGTGTATAATGACACGTGACGAGTCAGAGCCATACCCCTTGCAACCAGCAGGGGTCACTGTTGCTTCTACACAAGCCAGAAGCTCCAGCTCACCTGTCGGTGTCCTGCCAGGTCCTCCTCAGCCGGTGGATGGGGTTACTCTGCAGGGCTGACACGATGGCGTACAGTGAGGAGAAGTTCTTCCTGGCTCGACACGCCTTAGGAAAACACACACACACACACACACAATGTAATTCCAAGCACCATGTGTGTGTGTGTGTGTATAAGGTTACAGTGTGAGCTATTTAATAATGCACCGAAGCACCCTTTAAGCTACATGTTGCTGCAAAAGCATGAAAAGAATAGTCAACAGGAAGTAGTTTGGTGTAAATGTACTAAAGCAAGGAATTTTTAGTAGGAATTTTGTAGGAATGTAGGAATTTAAAAAAATATATATTTTTTAAAATATTAACATAAAACGTTTTATAGAGAATAATTACAGCGTTACGTGCAGAAAAAAAATGTTAAATACATAAAAATTAGGAATGAGATGGTTAACGTTCAATGACGACGGCTAAGACCACCAAGGGAGAAGGGAGGTGCGACCCGCTCCACTTGGACACCACGTTTGCTACGATGAGCCAATTCAAGAAACAATACAAGCGGTTGATGTTTGATAAATATAAAATAATATGAAATATAAAAATATTGACAGTTACCATGGTACACATTATGGCATTGTATGGTCATATCACCGAGTACTTCGGTAAAAAAAAAAACAAAAAACCTTAAACTGTATTAAGGAAAGCAGGAAGTGAACAAATGTAAGAGTTAGTGATTGTAAAAGTACCAGATGGAGGGGTAGGATTTAATAAGCTTTGCTTCTTCCTACTCCTTTTGGACATGTGGAACTGGGAACTGATTATGGGATGCACTCAATTGGAATCTGATGCATGTTCAAATGAAATAAAACCATTAGCATTAGCATTAGCAATAGCATTAGCATTAGCATTTATGTCTTGAAGTCAAGAGTGTTTCTTGCCTGTTTGACCAAATAAGTGCTAGCACTTGCAACTTTCTTTGACACCCCATGGTGGGTTATTTTGCAACCGTACCGATAAGGTAGCAAAAAATTATCGCTCATGACATCATAGATGGGTGAAAAAATATTTTGACCCTTCAATGTGGGCTCTTCCTATCATTTGGAAGTAGAATTCACCAAGCGTTGGATTTTTCACCCACTAATGTTGAACGTAAACTGGGACTAGACCAGGGGTCAGCAACCCCTGGCTCCAGAGCCACATGTGGCTCTTCAGCCACTTTGTTGTGGCTCCCTTCACAAGGCTCAAGTATTTTTTTTAAATACCCCAATGGGAAAAAATATGCTTTTTTTTATGAGTTTTTTTTTTTAATCTGACTTTCTGTGAGACCCTGAATGAATTGAAGTGAATGAGTTCTGACTCGTGATTGGATGAGCTCAAAGAGCTCACATGTGACGAGAAGCAACAATTTGGTGTAAAAATTTGGCGTTAAAACTGATTCAAACTTTCAAAAGTTTATAAGATATTGTATTTAAATTATGTTTTGCGGCTCCTATCTGTTTTCCTTTAGTAAGCGTGTGGGTAAAATGGCTCTTTTGATAATAAAGGTTGCCGACCCCTGGACTAGACCATCATGAGACATGTTTGACATATTTTTGACAAAGATATGAATGGAAAACCAAATCCTAAAACAAAGGCCCCACTCTAAATCACGAGGGTGTTCAAAGCATCCAAAAGTGAAAGCACCTCAGCGACGCTGATCCACTTCTCCAGCAGCCGAGCTCGCTGCTGACTGCGCAGCCCGGTGGGCCACAAGCAGGACGCCAGGACGGCGTTGGCCAGCCGGTTGAACTGGCGCACGGTGGCCCTCACGGACCAACACACGCCCTCCCGGCCTTTCTTGTCCCTCTGAGACCACAGCGAGCCCAAGCAGTGGTATGGCACCAGGCGCACAAACAGCTCCTGCCAAGACGGGGGGGGGGCGTCAGTCAGACTTGATCCCCACCCAACACTTGGTTGTGGCCGCACCTTGAACTCACCGTCTCGATGCGGGTCAGCTGCTCTGCGATGCTGGCCGAGGGGAAGCCCAGGATGGTGGTGGCTTCAAACTTGGAGGGATCGGGGCTCGGGCTGCGGGAGATCTTCATGTCTGCAGGGTTGTCAAGCGATATCTTTATCATCTTTTATAGGACATGGTAACAAACAGCCATGACTGGGATGAACATGCATAGAGGTTACGTAATGTTCCTAGTTACCATGGAAACCATACATAAGGCATTCTCATGGCGTCGTTCAAGGAGGTCCATTCATTCTAAATGCAAACCTTTACAGGCGTTGGGCAGCAGGGCTTTCTCACTAAGTTCCTCGGCGACCCTGAGGAGGCGAGCACGGAGGTCGGCTGCAGACGACGAGTCCCGGGGGAGAAGCGGCGCCAGTCGCAGAAGACGCGATGGTTCCCTCAAACCCTTGAAGTCTTCAGGGTACTCGGACAGCCAAGCGCTGAAAACGGTGCACACTGCTCTGCAGGGTGGGGGTGGGGTGAGGGTGGGAGGTGGGGGGGGGGTGGTTAAGAGTCACCGTGAACGGCGTCAAGCATCCGTGCACTCACAGGACACCATATTAGGAACACCTGTCACTCACTTGTTGAAGGCTTTTCTGGCGTGGCACCTGGAACTGTCGCCGGGTGGGCGCTCCAACCTGAAAACGGATGTTGCACATTGAAATCAAATCTTTGGGATCTCCATGGAAACGGTACCTGTCAATCAGGATGTCCAGCACTCGCTCCGTGGAGGTGAAGGAGCGATAGGTGGCCAGGAAGATGGTGATGAAAGAGGAGTCTCCCAGCGTAAAGGAACGGAGGAGGTGGAGCACCAGCTTCTCTTCCGTGCCCGCTTTCACACACTGGCAACGGGACACGGGCGACTGGCGAGGAGGAGGTGGGAGGAGGTGGGAGGAGGTGAGAGGAGGTGAGAGCAACGAAATAAACGCTTCTTTCTGATGCCACACTTCCGAGATCGGCGACATCACGCCTTACCGTGGGACTGGAAAGAGAGCCGGGCGGCTGTTTGATCACCACGGTGTAGATGACTCCATCCTCTTCTTCTTCCACCACTGTGGACTGGACACACAGGAGACATCTCAGCCAAGTGGGCAACATGCATCCATGCTTTAGAGGACTAAAATCCTTTAAAAAGCATCAAATCCACTCGTCCACAGCAGACTGGTACACAGGACCTTATATAAATGGCGGCCAGCCTCACCAGATCCAGAGGACAGTACCAAGTCGTCTTCATGGGGGACGAGTCCACCTGTGGGAATACAATAATAATATAATACAGTGCAATAATATCATACAATATGGTAATGGTAATGGTAATGATAATGGTAATGCTAATGCTAATGGTTTTATTTCATTTGAACATGCATCAGATTCCAATTGAGTGCATCCCATAATCAGTTCCCAGTTCCACATGTCCAAAAGGAGTAGGAAGAAGCAAAGCTTATTAAATCCTACACCTCCATCTGGTACTTTTACAATCACTAACTCTTACATTTGTTCACTTCCTGCTTTCCATAATACAGTTTAAGGTTTTTTTTTTTTATTTTTTTTAAATAATGTACCTCGTACTGAAGTACGACATTTTTACCACCTTCTAAATATGCTTTTTAACTTTATTAGAGCCCTCCTAGACATGAAATAACACCCCTATAGTCACCTTTACACTCACAATTAACTAATAAAATAGACATAAAGCAAATAAGACAGGTTTAAGGTTTTTTTTTTTTTAAATGCTATGGCTAGCATAACGTAGTCCTAGCATAGAAGTGTTTCAAATGTACTTCTTCCCTGAGATCATATTTCTCCTCTCTTGTAGAGAAGTATTGGATGACATTTTTAGCTAATTGCTTATTTTTAGCCTTATGCATTATTTGAGCTGTTTGAAGATGAACTATATCAGCAAGTTGAAGTATTTGTCATTTTACAAATAAGGAGTTAGTATGTTCTCTGTAGGCGGCATTATGAATTATCCTTACTGGCCTTTTTTGCAGTACATTTAGCCAGTGAAGATTGCTTTTATAGTTATGATCCCATATTTCCACACAATAAGTAAGATATGGTAGAACCACAGAGCAATAATTGTTACTGTACGTATGTCCAAAGTGTGACTGATGGGCCATTTGTGCATTCTAAAAATCTAATTTAATGAGAAAACATAAAAAACAAATGTAATTTTACAAGAATAAAGCTAAATTATTCTGAGAAAAAAGTTGTAATTTTACCAGAAAAATGTCCTAATATTATGCAGAAAATTACCATAATTTAAAGAGCATATTGTTGAAATATTTTTTTATTTTATTTGTGAAAATATATGAAACATTACAGTGCATTTCTTACATCAGTGAAAATATAACTTTCCATTATTTACATTTGTATTCAACTATCTGATCACAAGCCAAAAAGGAGTAGGCTGAAGCAAAAGATAATAAATGCCTACCCCTTTTTGGAAGATATAATCATGTTCATACCACTGTCTTGTTTTCCCCTCTGGAATATTATTATTGTTATCATTATTGTCATTATTGTTATAATCTTTATCATTATTACCATTATTAGTGTTATTATTATCACCATTATTATCATCATCATTAATACTACAATTTTCATCATTATAGTTGTACATTTTTTTAATTTTTTTTTAAATGTGAATGGTTGTTTGTCTATATGTGCCCTGTGATTGGCTGGCCACCAAACCAGGGTGTACCCCGCCTCTCGCCCCAAGACAGCTGGGATAGGCTCCAGCACCCCCTGCGACCCTCGTGAGGATAAGCGGTAGAAAATGAATGAATGAATGAATGAGTTAATGTTACGAGAAAAAAGTCAAACAAAAGCAAAAATGGGCACAAAAAAAAGAGTAAAAAAAAGAGCGATGTAGGCTAACACAACATGCTTACACTCTGCTAGCTTATTTCATTGCGTCGCTTCTTCTCTGGCCTATCTTTTGTTCCTTTTTTCCTCTCCCAGACATGATTTTACTGGGCATTGGCAGCATAGTTTCACTCTGCTCTGCTGAAACTGCAGGCTGACAAGCAACATGCTAAGGTGACGACAGCGGTAGTGGACCAAACCATTTCACATAGCTACGTAGGTATGCCTGCTCACATGGTGTTGTATGGCAGACAACTCTAACGTGTTGGCTGTGGACGTGGGAATGGAAGAGTACGAGTTTGTTATTTTGGAGTACTATTATCCTAGTATGCAACAGTATTATTTGGATAACTACTATCTAGCAATGGTATTATTATTATTACTCATTCATTCATTTTCTACTGATTTTTCCTGGGGGTGCTGGAGCCTATCCCAGCTGTCTTGGGGCGAGAGGCGGGGTACACCCTGGACTGGTGGCCAGCCAATCACAGGGCACATATAGACAAACAACCATTCACACTCACATTCATACCTATGGACAATTTGGAGTGGCTAATTGTCCAATTTCAATTGGAATTGAACTCTGGTCTCGTAGCTGTGAGGTCTGTGTGCTAACCACTCGACCACTGTGCGGCCCTGTTATTATTATTATCATCATTATTATCAATATTATTATCATTATTATTATTATCAATATTATCATTATTATCATTATTATCATCATCATCATTATTATCATTATTATCATTATTATCATTATTATCATTATTATCATTATTATTACTGCAGAGGGGGCAACATGATCTTGTCTGCTTTATGTCATTGTATGGTCATATCACCTCGTACTTTGGTACATTATAAAAAAACAAAAAAAAAAACCTTAAACTGTATAATGGAAAGCAGGAAGTGAACAAATGTAATATTGACAGTTACTATGGTACCCATTATGTCATTGTATGGTCATATGGTCATATGGTCACCTCGTACCGAAGTACAAGGTGCATTATTAAAAAAAAAAACCTAAAAACATTAAACTGTATTATGGAAAGCAGGAAGTGAACAAATGTAAGAGTTAGTGATTGTAAAAGTACCAGATGGAGGGGTAGGATTTAATAAGCTTTGCTTCTTCCTACTCCTTTTGGACATGTGGAACTGGGAACTGATTATGGGATGCACTCAATTGGAATCTGATGCATGTTCAAATGAAATTAAACCATTCCCATTAGCATTAGCATTAGCATTACCATTAGCATTAGCATTACCATTCTTTTGTCATTTTGAAGCTCTACTTCCTAAAGAGCCAACAGTCCAAAACGTAAACTGTTTTCATGTGGTCTTAACATTTTGATCAGGAGTGGATGGACTTGGCTGAAGGAGTCCAGTCCTGTTTGCCGGTAAACACAAAGACGACATCATGCATCCCTGATCAGCGTCTGCAAGGTTGACAAACACCTTAGCCTTGTGTAAACAAAAGCGCCATTCTCGAGGAGCTGTCTCTCACTCTGACAGCCACTTCCTGTTTCTGCTGCTGGTGACTTTGTTTCGCCTTTTAGCCAACATTCACACCAATGCTGAGTGGGGGGGGCGTGGGGGGGGGGTGCTTTTCAACTGTGAGTCAACAACACAAGCAGCACCTTGGTAACACAACAAAACACACAAAGGCTAAGAAGAAGGCAGCAGGCGACCTCACGCTTGCTTAAGCATGTTTGAAGGGACGACAGAGGCCGCCCTCCGTCCTGCCCCCGACCTGCCCCCGACCTGCTGTTCTATGCTCACAGCTAATTAGCCGCGACAGGCATACCATTTTTCCAAATTACCTTGACTCGGGCAAAGGTCAGGTAGTCTTTGCGTTCAACGCGGTTCACACGGCGTCTCCGTATCCGAACCAGTTTTCCTACTCACCGTGTTCTCGGCTTACCGGGGAAAAACCACACAAGACAACAACAGACCTTTCCTCTGGCAAGTCCAGACAGGAAGCAGCACCGCAGCTTCCTGGAAATGTTCAAGATGGAGGTACGAGTAGAGCTTCCATTCTCCGCATTGTGTCTCATCTGTAAGCCTCGACGTTACGCTCTCGACCTTTGAACTCAGCACCCGGCTGACCTACATTCACCGAATGTGTGTGGAATATTTGCTCCTGGTTTTGGAAAGACACACCTGAAGCAGCAGCTAAGTCCCGCCTCCTGGAAGACTGTGTCAACCGGACACACCCATTATACACACACACACACACACACACACACCGTGCAAGGACACACAACCAAAGCTGTTTCCAGAACAATACCCCCCCCCCTTCTTCTCCCGCTTTGTTTGGTCCTTCTGGTGGAGAAAAACCAGTCTGACCGATTCCACCCCCGAACACAACCCAAAACCACGATGAACTCACAGTGGACATTGGTCCCTCGGGGGCACACACCTTGTTCTTCTTCTTACTGTACATTTTTGGTGGCCTGCAGGATTACTCAGAACCTACACAAGTACTTCATGGTGGCTACAAGGTTCTCAGGTTTGGTGCAGGTTTTTGTAAACAGGCTCGTACCAATTCACTGTGAAATGCTGTGAGTAAGAATTTCTCAAGATTCTCATGGGCACTAGGTCTGGGACTTGTCCTTGTCCTCAGTCGGGTCACGTGGGTATGCTTGAGTCTATCCCAGCTATCCTGGCTATCCTGGCTAACCCTGGACAGGTCACCAGCCAATCACAGGGCACATATACGTAAACAAATATATATACATAGAGACAGTATTATTTGGATAACTACTATCTAGTAATGTTATTATTCATTCATTCATTTTCTACCGCTTTTTTCCTCACGAGGGTCGCAGGGTGGTGCTGGAGCCTATCCCAGCGAGAGGCGGGGTACACCCTGGACTGGTGGCCAGCCAATCACAGGGCACATATAGACAAATATATATACATATAGACATTATTATTTGGATAACTACTATCTAGCAATGTTCAACAAGGGTCATGTATTATGCTGGAGCCTATCCCAGCTATCCGGGCTAACCCTGGACTGGTGGCCAGCCAATCCCAGGGCACATATAGACAAACAACCATTCACACTCACATTCATACCTATGGACAATTTGGAGTGGCTAATTAACCTAGCATGTTTTTGGAACGGGGGAGGAAAACGGAGTACCGGTTATTATATAGTATGAAATGTATAAAAATAAAAAATATTATATACTATTATATATTATGAAAAATACAACAAAATATGTTCTCGTAGCATACGTAAACGTTAAATATAAAAAACCCTATTGTAATATTAAGAAAAAACAAAACACTGAAAAAAGTTGTACGAAAAAGTTGCAGAAAAAAGACATAATTTACAAAGATTTGTACAAAATTTACAAGAAGGAAATAAATATTATTAATATTATTAAATATTCTAACAAGAATAAAGTAGCAATTTAAAAAAAAAACACCTCATAATATGAGGAAAAATAATGTCATAGCAGGATACAGTTGAAATGAGAAAAAAACTTACATATACATACATACATTTAAAAAAAATTGCAAAGAAATATTATGAAAAATATAACAAAATACAGTTGTAGTTTTTGGAAAATGAGCTTGACGAAAAGTCATAGTATGTAATAAAGACAAACTGTGAGAATAAAGTCAATCATATGAGAAAAAAAAACCTGTTAAAAAAAGCAAAAAAGAGCAAAGAGTGAAGTTGATACCAATAACAGCTTTTCACCTCCAGTATATTTTCTTGAAATATATCGTGTATGGCGTCTTAGCATATCTTTTTTTGTAAAAAAAAAAATAAGTAAAAAAAAAGGAAAAAAAAATTGTAAAAACAAATTTGTAAAAAAATATTTTTTGTAAAAAAAATATGAAAAATATACAATTATTTAGGGGGACTTAAGAAATGGCTGAAGGCTGAAGCCCCCCCTAAAATAGGCGGAATGATGCCACTGGTCAATATTATTGGCTATAATCATCCAACGATAGTCATTAGTGTATGATCGGTAATCAAGGTTAAAGTTGACCCATTATGCTCATTTTTCAGCCATTTGTATTGAGATGTGGACTCCTATAGAGCAGCTACACACAATAACCCGCACAGAAAGCTTTGTAGATCTTCCAGAATCTGCCCCTATTCCAGTTGTATTGTTGTATTCCAGTTGTTTCGTGCTTCTCTTTTAATGTACTCCACCTAAAAGAGGTTAGGTAAAGACGTCTCTCAATGGGAAGTAGCTTTAGCATTTTAGCGTTTTACAGCATGGGTAACCAAATGTGGTCATTACACTTTTTAGTGAAGTTGATACCAATAACAGCTTTTCACCTCCAGTATATGATAGAGCAGTTTTTTTTCTTGAAATATATCGTATATGACGTCTTAGCATATTTTTTTGTAAAAAAAAATGTTAAAAAATGTAAAAAGTATACAAAAAGTATACAAAAAGTGTAAAAAAAAGTGTAAAAAAAGTGTAAAAAAGTGTAAAAAAGTGTAAAAAAGTGTAAAAAAAGTGTAAAAAGAGTAAAAAAAGGTGAAAAAAATTTAAAAAATGGTGTAAAAAAGTGAAAAATGTAAAAAAAAAAGTTAAAAAAATGTAAAAAAAAAAGGTGTAAAAGGTGAAAAAAATGTAAATAAATTCCCCAGATTTTTTTTGTAATTTTTTTTTTTAATCTATGAAAAATATACAATTATTTAGGGGGCCTTAAGAAATAATAATAATTATATTATTGGCGATAATCAGCCAACAATAGTCATTAGCGTATGATTAGCATATCTACAGTACAAATGATCAAAGTGGCATCTTTTCATTTTTCACTATATGTGACCCTTGCTGGAAAAAACGCTAACCTCTCGACTCGACTACAAACAAGCCCTAGAATAAACAGTATCTACTGTTGTGCCCCCCCCCCCCCCCCGCCCATCAAGTCCTGGCAGGAAGTTCATCACAAGCTGACACAAACGCAGGAAGCAGGACGTGATGTGGTGTTGTGAAGCTATTTCTCTTCTATTCCACTTCTTCCATCACAAGAGGAAGCAACGTCAAAGCCCCCCCCCCCAACTTGAAGGCCAGCGATTGGCCGCCACAAGAATAAGCAACAGGCAGGAAGTTTTAAAACATGCTCCTCCCCTGCTCCTCTTCTCACACTTTGATCTAACAAGTCTCCTTCGGGAGATGTTATCAGATCTCCTTTAGGTCCGAGCTGGTCCAGGCGGACCCCCCCAACCTTTATGGAATGACCCAGAAGAAACCACTGCAGTTCCTCAAAGTTATCAGTTGTTGCTAATTGACAAATGTCAATATCATCACTAGGTTATGTGAACGGGGGCGGGGGGCGGGGCTTAGCCCCCTGGAGATGCACAGGATATGAATGTAGTACACATGAGATAATCCATAACACAAATAAACAAGAACCGGGATATCATTTTCACACTTTTGGACAGATTTAGATTTAGAGATATTCAATTGTTTTAGGCCATTATTAATATTCATGAAAACACATGCCAAATTTTCACATGCAACAACATAACAACATAACAACAAAAAATAACAAAAATAAACAAACTCAGGAAGTCTGTCAACAAAAATACCTACTATGTATATAAAGTACACAACACAGTACACAACAGTATCTGGCTGCTTGCTGGGTGGCAAGTACAGATCAATTATACAATAATTATTATATTATTAATTAGTGTATTATTATTACCATCATCATTCTTCTTCTGATTATTACTCATAGTAGTCGTAGGCTAGTATTAGCCTGGTTAATATTACTATTATTATGGTAATTTGAACATGCATCAGATTACAAAAAACAAAAAAACCAAAAAACCCCCCCCCCAAAAAAACCCAAAAAACAACCTGAAACTGTATTATGGAAAGCAGGAAGTGAACAAATGTAAGAGTTAGTGATTGTAAAAGTACCAGATGGAGGGGTAGGATTTAATAAGCTTTGCTTCTTCCTACTCCTTTTGGACATGTGGAACTGGGAACTGATTATGGGATGCACTCAATTGGAATCTGATGCATGTTCAAATGAAATTAAACCATTACCATTACCATTACCATTCCCATTCCCATTCCCATTCCCATTCCCATTCCCATTGAGTGCATCCCATAATCAGTTCCCAGTTCCACATGTCCAAAAGGAGATATCAGCTCTTAAATGAAACTCTTATGAGCCATTGTCCCAGGCATTAAATTAAAATGGATTAATAAACTAATTACTAACTAATTATTATATGTTATCAGATTATTCTATTCCCCAATATTGAAATCTACATTGCCCCCCCTCCCAAAAAAATAAAATAAAAATCTACATCGATTGGGCCCTGGTGAAAATGCCAAGCTCATTCTGATAAGTCATTAGTAAGTCCTTACATCCTCGTTAAAGCCAAACAAGAGGCCATATTGGATTCTGTTTGACAGTCGGTCCCGTGAGGCGCCGCATTGATATCAGATACCGCTATGGACACGACAGCCATGGCCGCCACATTGATATCAGATACCGCCATGGCCGCCACATACATTATTTACTGTACTGACAGGCGCAGCTGAGCGTAGAGGAAGGGGGACAAACAATAAGGAGTCTTTGTGGTGGGTTTGGGAGTTCCTCCAAGCGGAAGCAAAATGTGCGTGCAGGTCATATGCGGCAGGGTCGGGAGGTTAATGTGAGGAAGAAAAAAAAACTGGCCCATGTTCATAAAACAGTCCAAATGCCGATGACAGAATCAGGAACTCCAACCACAACGTAAACACAGAAGCAGAGCTTGGGGGAGCGCGGAGAGCTTATCCGGCCTACAGCCATGCCCATATAAGGAAGTCCGCCCCTCTGTGACATCACAAATGTAAATTTTTACAACGCCCTCTGAAACCGAGTGTTTTCAGCCATCCCATACTTCTTTCAGGGCTCACTTCCAAATCCACAAACCTCATTATTTGAAACTTTGGAATGGTTTAACACGAGAATACAACATTTAACGACATTTATTGGTCAGAAAAGTGGAAAAAGCATAATAGGTCCTTTCAAAAAAAAGAACAACGACTGTGAAACCTCGGTTTTTGTTATTGATGTGTTCCAACAAGTCCAACAATATATATATATCACTATATTGACACTTACTATGGTACACATTATGGCATTGGATGCTCATATCACCGAGTACTTCGGTACGGGACAAAAAAAAAAAATACAAAAAATACAAACAAATACAAATAAAATAAAAATACAAAAAAACAAATCAAAAAAATTCAAAAAAAATTTCAAAATTTTTTTAAAAAAAAAAGTAAAAAATATTTTAAAAAATATTTAAAAAACTCAACTATATTAGGAAAGCACTCCTTTTGGACATGTGGAACTGGGAACTGATTATGGGATGCACTCAATTGGAATCTGATGCATGTTCAAATGAAATAAAACCATTACCATTACCATATTAGATTTTGACATCATTTAACATCATAAAAAAGTCAACAGGGGACCTTTGAGGTAAATACATTGCAGAGTGATCAGTTAGCAAGATGGCCCAGCTGGGTGTCAGGTTCAGACGGCGGCAACACAATAAAGTTTGTGATGCGACTCGACACACGTTGGTCATCATCAAGCCAGTAAAGATTAACAGAGGTGAAAGGTGCTGGGAAGTTTCCACACTCAGTGAACCTTCTAACTTCCTCCACTGTAATTAATCATCTCCACCCCAACCAATGGGAAACACTTTGTTCATCATAACAAACAAAGAATGTCCTTGCTGGCCCCGCCCCTCCAGCATACCCCCGTGACCCTCGGGAGGATAAGCGGCATAGAAAATCCATGGATGGATTCTCACCTGCAGAGTCTGAGGGTCACTGGTGTCACTGGTGATGTCGCTCCCGCCGTCCGGTGCTAGAAGTCGGTAGGCAACAAGTGGCACCTCGCTGGACTCCGACCCCGGCAGGTCAAATCCACCTGTTCGCATGTGACGGGGCAGCATGGTGCCGGCTGTTGCAGACAAGAGACGGGGAAAGCGGTTAAGCAAATATTCTCATTTTTACTCTCAAAAGGAGACCACTTGGACATGAAATGCATTTACTGTCATATTTTGGCTTAGGTTATAGACACTTTAACATCATATATATATATATATATATATATACATACATATATATATATACTATATATATACACACACTACAACATTCATTCGTTAATACACAGTTAAAACATGAGTAAAAGTAAAATATTGTTAAAAATTGGAAAAATTGTTATTTCATATTCCAGGTATTCCTCAAAAATCTAATTTTTGATATCACGCCATTCACATTTTTAACTTATCTTTTATACATTTTAAGAAATTGTAGTTTTTGTGTTACTACCCCAACCTTCCATAAGTGGGTCAAAAATGACCCGGTCAGGTTGTTTTCTTCAAATATCTTCATAATGAAAATTTTTCATCATTTCATATTCCAGGTATTCCTCAAAAAACATATTTTTGATATCATGCCATTCACAGTTTTAACTTATCTTTTATACATTTTAAGAAATGGTAGTTTTTGTGTTACTACCCCAACCTTCCATAAGTGGGTCAAAAATGACCCGGTCAGGTTGTTTTCTTGAAATATCTTCATAATGAAAAATTGTTATCATTTCATATTCCAGGTATTCCTCAAAAAACATGTTTTTGATATCATGCCATTCACATTTTTAACTTATCTTTTATACATTTTAAATATTTTTTACATTTTAAATGATACAGTTGTGATGTTTTTGGTACCGATGATATTTGTTTTGTCACTGTTAAGTTTAAGAAAATTTTGTTCCATCCAAGTTTTGATATCAGTTAAGCAGTTAAGGTTTTCTCCGGGTACTCCGGTTTCCTCCCACATTCCAAAAAAAAACATGCTAGGTTAATTAGCCACTCCAAATTGTCCATAGGTATGAATGTGAGTGTGAATGGTTGTTTGTCTATATGTGCCCTGTGATTGGCTGGCCACCAGTCCAGGGTGTACCCCGCCTCTCGCCCGAAAACAGCTGGGATAGGCTCCAGCACCCCCGCGACATAAATGTTTTTGTGGGAGGAAATTGGAGTACTCGGAAAAAAACACACACAGGGAGAAGATGCTAACTCCACATAATAAAAATATAATAAAGTAGAAATAAATAATAATGGTACATGATCACAAAGTGACAAATAGTGGTTTTGTGTTTATTTACTAATTTTAATTTATATATATGAATGGAATATATGAGAGTAAAAATGTATGTTTTTATGGCAAAATCATGGAGCATGCATGGTCAGTACTGAGTGGGACTCAGCGACCTTCTCCCATAACACAAACACAACAATAACGTCATGCTAGTGGATTTGGTTATCTGCCTCCTATTTGTGCTTGGCGGATAATTTGCATAGCAACCCCTCCCTTTTAACCCCCCCCCCCCCCCCGCCTCATATGACTGCTATTTGGGTGACCATGAAGATAGACATCTAGTAAATAAACACCGTCCTAGGAGGGAGGAAGCGAGGCAGAGACGGGGGGGGGGGGCATAAGTTGCGTCTCCACTGGGTCTCAAAGCCCCGGTTCCCCCCCAACTTTCCACAATCTCACACAGTTAACCCTTAGATGCACGAGTGACTGGACCCTCCACTCTTCCATAAGGGGGTCAAAAATCACCCATACTAGAATCAATGCCTTTTTATGACAATGTTGCCATTTTGGTTAGGAATAATCACTTGTATGATATTTAGTATTATATTTAGGACCACACAAGAATGATTTCATGTTAGAAACATCTTCATTTTTCACTTTTTTACATCTTTGAAAAAGAAAATGACCCCGTACAACAATAGAAAATGGGAGGATCCATTGTGTGTTGCATAAAGGGAAGTTAAAAATGTCAATGGCATGATATCAAAAATAGGATTTTTTAGGAATACCTGGAATATGAAATGATAAAAAACTTTCATTAAAGATATTTCAAGAAAACAACCTGACCGGGTCATTTTTGACCCACTTATGGAAGGTTGGGGTAGTAACACAAAAACTACAATTTTTTAAAATGTATAAAAGGTAAGTTAAAAATGTGAACAGCATGATATCAAAAACATGTTTTTTGAGGAATACCTGGAATATGAAATGATGAAAAATTTTCATTATGAAGATATTTCAAGAAAACAACCTGACCGGGTCATTTTTGACCCACTTATGAAAGGTTGGGGTAGTAACACAAAAACTACAATTTCTTAAAATGTATAAAACGTAAGTTAAAAATGTGAATGGCATGATATCAAAAATATGATTTTTGAGGAATACATGGAATGTCAAATGATAAAAAAAAATTTAATTATGAAGATATTTGAAGAAAACAACCTGACCGGGTCATTATTGACCCACTTATGGAAGGTTGGGGTAGTAACACAAAAACTAAAATGTCTTAAAATTTATAAAATGTAACTTAAAAATGTGAATGGCATGATATTAAAAACATGTTTTTTTTTTAAGGAATACCTGGAATATGAAATGATAACAATTTTTCATTACAAAGATATTTCAAGAAAACAACCTGACCGGGTCATTTTTGACCCACTTATGGAAGGTTGGTGTAGTAACACAAAAACTACAATTTTTTAAAATGTATAAAAGGTAAGTTAAAAATGTGAACAGCATGATATCAAAAACATGTTTTTTGAGGAATACCTGGAATATGAAATGATGAAAAATTTTCATTATGAAGATATTTCAAGAAAACAACCTGACCGGGTCATTTTTGACCCACTTATGGAAGGTTGGGGTAGTAACACAAAAACTACAATTTCTTAAAATGTATAAAACGTAAGTTAAAAATGTGAATGGCATGATATCAAAAATATGATTTTTGAGGAATACCTGGAATGTCAAATGATAAAAAAAAATTTAATTATGAAGATATTTCAAGAAAACAACCTGACCGGGTCATTTTTGACCCACTTATGGAAGGTTGGGGTAGTAACACAAAAACTAAAATGTCTTAAAATTTATAAAATGTAACTTAAAAATGTGAATGGCATGATATTAAAAACATGTTTTTTTTAAGGAATACCTGGAATATGAAATGATAAAAAATTTTCATTATGAAGATATTTCAAGAAAACAACCTGACCGGGTCATTTTTGACCCACTTATGGAAGGTTGGGGTAGTAACACAAAAACTACAATTTCTTAAAATGTATAAAAGGTAAGTTAAAAATGTGAATGGCATGATATTAAAAACATGTTTTTTTTAGGAATACCTGGAATATGAAAAGATGAAAAATTTTAATTATGAAGATATTTGAAGAAAACAACCTGACCGGGTCATTTTTGCCCCACTTATGCATCTAAGGGTTAAGTCAGTCAAACAGCCACGTGCAGGCCTGGAAGGGAGTCGAACCAACGGTTGAGCCGAGCTCTGAATGGCTGCTATTCATGACTGTATGTGACCACAGCAAACAGCTTACATATGACTCAAGGTGCTCGAACACACACACACACACACACACACACAGTAACTAGGTTACACCACAGTCACACCCCATCAGAGCACCACTCCTGAACGCAGCCACAGTGGTGGTGGTGGTGGTGGTGGTGGTGATACATGGCAACCATGGCAACAAAGTCCAAAATAAAGTTGCTGAAGCTGCTAAAAAAGCTAAAAAAAACAAGAGGACACATGAACGGTGAATGTTCCAATGAAAAAATAAAGAGGAAGAGGTAAAAGGAAACAAAGAAAAGGAGGAAGCGCTTGAACTTACCGCACGGGCCCAACTCATGAGCTGGGTGCTCCACTGGGCTCCTCGGGCAGCTCTTGACCACCGTGTGCCCGCACGCTGGCATCCATCGGTGCAGATCAGCTGCTCCCAGCAGCCAGACTGGGTGCTGGTGGTGGTGGGGGTGGTGGTGGTGGTGCTGGTGGGGGTGTAGACCTCCGCCTCACACACTCTCACCCGCCCTTTTCCCTTCTATCTGCGTCGTCGCCGTGGTTGTGCGAGCAGCTGATAGCCGCCTCGTTCTGTCTCTCCCTCGCTCTCTTTGTGTGTGTGTGTGTGTGTGTGTGTGTGTGCGTGTGACATCACTGCAGCCAACAGCACTGCCGCTCTGGGCTGCATGTCGGAGGGAGGATCACTGCATACACGCCTTTCCTGTTGGGAGGGGGGAAACACCATTTTAAAAATTTAATGTCACTAATGGACCTTTTTTCAAAAAATAAAAATAAAAATAAAAATAAAAATAAAAATAAAAATAAAAATAAAAATAAAAATAAAAATAAAAATAAAAATAAAAATAAAAATAAAAATAAAAATAAAAATAAAAATAAAAATAAAAATAAAAATAAAGTTTCTTGTGTCTGTGTAGGTCAAGATATGATAAGGCAAGGTGTCCAATGTCCGGCCGGGAGCCATTTGCGTACGACTATTGCTATTTTTTTATTGGTCCACAGTACTTTCTAAAAACATAATTAAATATTAGGGATGATAAAAATGGTTTGGATTTTTTCCCGATCATGAAAACTCATGAACAAAAATGCTGTATACAACAATTGATAGAGAAAAACGTTGAAGACCTAATAAAAATCTAATAGTCTCAATATAATAAAAAGTCTAATAAATAAAAAATTATAAATAATAAATAAATCTAATAAAAATGCCATGTGAATATTGTAAAAAAATTTCATTTGAGCAGCTTAAATTTGAAATATAAAAAAATATGTTATTTTACAATTCGTAATATGAGAAAAAAAACAATTTAATAAAATTAACATTTTTGGAAAATTAGGTTGTAAGAGTTTTATTATGCGAATAAAGCCAACATTTTCCAAAAAAACATTTAGAAACATTAACATTAGAAACATTAAGAGGAAAGCTTACATATTATATAAATAAAAAAAATATTTAAATTAAAAAATAAATTAAATTATTTAAATTAACAATAACAGCAAAAAAAAACTAATAAAAATGCCATGTGAATATTGTAAAAGAAATGTCATGAGCAGCTTAAATTTGAAATATAAAAAAAAGATATTATAAAAGTCGTAATAAGAGAAAGAAAATTTAATAATATTTACATTTTTGGAAAATTAGGTCGTCAAAAGAGTTTTATTATGTGAATAAAGCCAAAATATTTCAAAACATTTTATATAAATAAAAAAAATTATATCAATTAAAAAATAATTAAATAAAATTATATCAATTAAAAAAAAATTAAATAAAATTATATCAATTAAAAATAACAGCAAAAAGCTTGAAAAAAAGATAGCAAAGAGTGAAGTTGATACTAACCTAAAGTATTTTTCACCTACTAAATTAGTGTGACATTTAACATGTCATCAATAACTAATACATTTTCTTTTCAAAATATGCAGAGGGATAATAAAATACAAGCCGGGCCGCACATTGGACCCCCCCGCCATTTATATTGTCATTCAAATGTTACTAACATAAATACAGTAATCCCTCGCCACTTTGCGCATCACATTTTGAAATTAATAAATCCTACTGTGACAAAGTGAACGTCATCGTTTGTGGAGTTATGTCATTGATAAAAGTGACGTATTAATCCAAGCTAAATTGGGATTCAAACACGTGTACGAGTCCGTCTTACCTGGGGATACTTACCAAGGAATGTTTGGGGAGGAGCCGCCGTGAGTCTCTGGGTTTTATAGGTTTGGTGATGTCGTTAGTGACATCATCAGACCATACCATGTACTGGGGATGGGGGGAGGGGGTTGTAAGGTTGGAAGGGTATTTCATCTTGGGTTGGGGTAGGGAAATATGTGTATGGGTTCATGTTTTATGGAGAGTAGTACTAGCAGTGGGGTCGCATCAGATGTTGAATTCCAGTTTGAAGAGTTTTAATGATTAGATGTGTTTTGTAGACTCACCCGTGGACGAAAATGGGACATTCCGGGCAGATTGGGAGCCCTATAAGAGGACCAGCTGGGGATGTATGGCGGGGGTGGCTGCAGTATTGGATTTCAGTGATGTGAGCGAATACCTTTTTTTTTTTCTTTCTTGTTGGTGTTTTGGGAAGTCAAGTCATTTTTTTTTCCCAATTGATTTTTTAAATTTTTTTATTTTATTTTATTTTAAACATAAACGGCGCTCTCAGACAGGTTGAATAGTTTTGACTATGAAGTCAAAGTGAAGACTTTGGGGGTGCTGGAGCCTATCCCAGCTGTCTTCGGGTGAAAGGCGGGGTACACCCTGGACTGGTGGCCAGCCAATCCCAGGTCACATATAGACAAACAACCATTCACACTCACATTCATACCTATGGACAATTTGGAGTGGCTAATTAACCTAGCATGTTTTTGGAATGTGGGAGGAAACCGGAGTACCCGGAGAAAACCCACGCATGCACGGGGAGAACATGCAAACTCCACACAGAGATGGCAGAGGGTGGCATTGAACCCTGGTCTCCTAGCTGTGAGGTCTGCGCGGTAACCACTAGACCGCCGTGCAGCTTATTCAAAAACACTGATATGTAAAACTGCATAAGTGAACTAACATTTAGCTAGCTGGCAAGCGCTAGCAGCGAAGGGCAGCCAAAGGGCATGCTTGAATTATTTTTCCCTGATGATGTCACATGTCGCCGGGCAGAAATCATCAGGAATAATCAATCAGCCCAAACGCCCTGTATGAAAATAGGCATACACCACTCGAAGTCGCTATGCTCCAGCTTTCCATTTACAATTTGTTTGTAAAAGTCAAAAAGGTAATAATTTCAGGAAAAATGAAGGAAAATATGTACGTTTCCTAACAAATACAACACATCACTCAGTCACCATGCATCATGTCAATCATGCCGGATGTTTGACTCCATGACACACGTGATTGACAGTGCTGTCTAGCTACATAAAAATGACAAACTATGCAGGAAAATGGCGATGGGGGAGGAGTACTTAGATACTTTTTGCACAATAACAATGCTAAAATCAATCCAATAAGTCAATATACGCCAACTAACATCTTAGCCTTGTTACAAGGCAACATAAATCAATATTAATATTTCATTTCATCTTTACAATATTCCGAGGGCCAATAAAAAGTGATGGCCCCCAGCCTGCACTTTGGACACCCCTTATTGACACAATCTAACAACCCAAAGAGGTATGTATTTACTTACATTTATGTATTTACCTACACTACTGTAATAATAATAATAATTATTATGATATTATAATAATTTATAATAATAATAATTATATTTATAATGTTATTATTATTATTAATATTAATAATTATCATTATATTATAATAACTTATAATAATAAATAATAATATTATTATTATAATGTTTATAATGTTATTATTATTAATAATAATAATAATAATTATTATATTATAATAATTTATAATATTAATAATAATAATAATAATAATTATTATTAAATGTATTAAACCCTTGTGAGGAAAAGCGGTAGAAAATGAATGAATGAATGAATGAATGAATGAAATACATAAATACATAATGGTTATTATTATTATTATTAATAATAATAATAAATAATAACATATAATAATAATAATTTTTATTATATAATAATAATAATATTTTTTATTATATAATAATAGTAATAATATTTTTTATTATATAATAATAATTTGTATCATATAATAATTATAATAATAATAAATTATTATTATTATTATTACAGTAGTGTAGGTAAACAGAAAGTGTAGGCTGGGGGCCATAAAAAATAATGATGATAATAATTATTATTATTATAATAATAATTATTATTATAATAATAATATTATTATTATTAATAATTATAATAATAATAATTATTATTATTATTATTATCGGACAACTGTCAATCCAAACATCGTCGTCATCACCATTTTGGACACATCAGCATGTGTACCTAATGTTATGACCCGCTAGTTGCATGGGCCGCTTGTGTTTGCTCGCCCCCTGGTGGTCACATGCTTGCAAAGCCCGCCACTTGAGATGGCACCAGGGGCCATTTTGAACCGCACGTGCGCATACACACTGGCTAGCTAGCTAGCTTTCTTGGGGACTCGAACAAATAAGACGGGGGGAGAAAAAAAACACAAAGACATGAAAATAAAATGGGAGTCTTTAGTGGGAGTGTGACTGGGAGTTTAACATTTTTGGAATTATTTTTATTTTTTTTGCTCGTGGAGTTACCTATCACCTCTGAATTATTATTATTAATATTTCATGTTTTCTTTGAAGCATTTCGCTGTGTTTAAAGAAAGATATAGATATGATATGAATATATGATATTAATAGGATGTGAAGGATTAGGACAATCATCC
Source organism: Doryrhamphus excisus (assembly GCF_030265055.1). Taxonomy (NCBI): domain Eukaryota; kingdom Metazoa; phylum Chordata; class Actinopteri; order Syngnathiformes; family Syngnathidae; genus Doryrhamphus; species Doryrhamphus excisus. Next base: position 16,958,262 of record NC_080482.1, on the reverse strand, counting down.
CTGCCTGTACAACTTTTACGCTCCACCCCATTCCCAATCCCAATCCCAATCCCACCATCATCATCATCATCATCATCATCCCCCGGTGACTGCAAACTACTTGGCTCGTGCCGGACCAATTAATGACGCTTCAACTCGCTAATTGGACCCTTAATTGGCGTGGACGCGCGTCATCGCCCCCATTAGCCCACCCCCCCTCCAGCCCCCACCCCACCAATTTAAGGTCAATCACTCAAGAGAGCGCACTGTGCCCCCTCCACCCCCCCTACTCCTCCTCCTCCTCCTCCATCAGTATCTCCCTCCCACTCTATCTGGGTGTTTTATGTCTGCGTCACAACAAGTCGCTCGGCGGAGAGAGGCAGGGGTGAGGATGGTGAGGATGGTGATGATGATGAAGATGGCGTCTCCGGCGGTTTGATACAGGAGAGGCAGCTCCCGCAGATATTAATATATATATATATTAATATCTATATTCCAAAAAAGGAGCATCGTTTGTGTTTTGTTGGAGGAGGACCGAGGAGCCGTGGCGTGCGTCTTCTTCCTCCATTCTCTTCCTCCTCGCTTTGACGGATTGATGACAGACAGGGGCGTGCGTCACGTGCGTCACGTGCATGCAGACTAAACACTTTGTTGGCGTGCAGCCGCGATCGAACGCCATGCAGCCTGCGTGACCCCCCCCCCCCCCCACACCCCCCCGACGGGAAGGAAGGAGTTCCACTTGACAGCAGGTATACCCTCCTCTTGCTTCTCTTCCGGCCGGATGCCACCTTGCTCTGCTTGCCCCCCCACCCGACCCCCCCCTTTCCGACACAGACTTCCTTTACGTCTGGAGTGGAACGGAAATAGACGGCTTGCACATTCAAGTTGCAAAGTGGCGCAAGTCATCTTTGCATGTATTGCAGCAGTCAGTGTGTGTGTGTGTGTGTGTGTGTGTGTGTGTTTGTGTGTGTGTGTGTGGTGGTGGCGCTATGCTCCTGTAATAAAAAAAAAAAATGGTGAGGGGGTAGGGGGGAGACATTTAACCCCCCACCCCCACCGTGAACTGATGTTGTCTTGGTCGTCTTGAGATCCAAGCCAGGAGAACAGCGGCGTTGTAAACACGCCCCCCACCACCACACACACACACACACACACACACACACACACACACACGTCATCCGTGGCAGCAAAGTGTTGAACGCATAAATCGGATTTCCATTTTCACACCACAGCTCGGCTGCGTCTCCTTCTCAGGATGGGGGGAGTCAGCGAAGGAGATGACGTCCTGGCGAGATGGAGTGATGGGCTCCTCTACCTGGGCAACGTGAAGAGGGTAAGTGCTTTTTTTTTTGTTTTTTTTTTTGCAAGGATGGGGGGGTGATTTCTCTTTGTAGGCTCCTGTCAATCACTGTGCCCCCCCCCTAAACCACCTCAGGTTGACGGAGTCAAGCAATGCTGTCTGGTCAGATTCGAGGACAACTCGGAGTTCTGGGTCCTGAGGAAAGACATCCATTCCTGTAAGTACAAGCCGTCTCCTCGCCGCCAAATAAGGACTTATTGATTAGCTAAATCCTTTGAAGTCCCACTTTGTTGTTAAATTAAAGACAGTGCAGTACAGGGGTCTCAAACACGCGGCCCGCGGGCCAAATGTGGCCCACAGGACACTAGTTTGAGGCCCCCGCCTTGATATGAAAGTTTAATGTTTAAGTTTGATATGGATGCTGTATGGTATCATGTACCCAGAAAAAATGATTACGTTTGATTCATGTTCATGTTAAAGGTTAAATAACTGTTAATAGTTATCCTCCCTATCCGTGTGGAAGTGGTAAGTTTTTGGCTATTTAAGTTGAAAGGAAATAACTTGAAGGCTACCGTTTAGGTGGCTAGCTCTCTAGTTTGCGAGTTAGCATGTGTCTCAAGACCCTGCAGTTGCGCAATATGTTGTAAATAAAAAGAGTATAAATGTGACTATAGTCGTGTTTTGTCATGTCTACAGGGCTCTAATAATGCTTTGTTCATTTTAATATGAAAAAAATCATTTGTCTACCCACCAACTATATGTGCTTTCTTAACTTTTTATTATTATTATTATTATTATATTTATTTATTACTGATTGATTGATTTTCTTTATTCTTGATTTGTTTATTTATTTTTCATCTTATTTTGTGTAGAAAAATAAAAACATGAATCAAACATAATATTTTTTTCTGGGTAAATGATACCATACAGCATCCATATCAAACTTGCGCGGGCCGCACTAACATTAAACTTTCATATCAAGGTGGGGGCCACAAACTAGTGTCCTGCGGGCCACATTTGGCCTTTGACTTAAGTGTTAATTTAGGCGATTTTCACTAAAATTCAACTTACGAGACATCGTAGGGACGGAACTCATTTGTCGCCCAAGAACCACCTGTAATCGAGTTTGTCAACAATCACAAAATAACCAAAGTCGTCCCTTGTGACATCGCAGTTCAAACATCGGGCCCTCACTTTATCGTCCCATCCACCCATTTTCTATGCCACTTATCCTCACTTGGGTCACGGGTATGCTGTAGAATAAGTATTTGAACGCATAAAATGGCTAAATAAACCAAAATATAAATATTCAAAAATATATATAATATAGTATCTAAAACTGTGTGCAGGTTAGCTGTGTAGAGAGTGGCCGACAGCAGCTCCTGTGTGAATGTTCACCGCATATGCGTTCTCATCTTGTTCATAAAGCTACTGAAGTGCATGGTTTGTCTTTCTTTAACCACAAAACGCAGCAGTAAAGTAGTATTCTACACTGGTCTCTCGGTGTCAGTAATGTTACAGAGCCAATGGTGCTAAGGAAGCACGCTGTCAACGCCAATGTGTGAGGCTACCTTATTTTCTATGATTATGTCTACTATATTGGATAGTACAAGCGTAAAGGTGACTATAGGGGTGTTATTTCAAAGCTGTCTCACTCTCGCTATTGGCCATTTTTGACTGATATTTTCTTGACTACTTTTTATGTTCTTCAGTAATCAGCAGTAGAACACAGGTAAGTTTCAGCAAAATATCGCTTCTCAACAAAAAATATGTTTGTGGAAAGATACATGTTAACCATAAGAGATTGTCCTTGAACCTAAATAAAACTAAAATCATGCTGTTTGCTAACAGCAGAAAGAACACGCACCAGCAAATACAAATATCACAATAGATGAAAATATGAGCTGGAAACCTCATATTACAAATATACAACATAAGGTGGACAGAAATATTTCAGTATTGAACAAAGCAAAACTTGTTCTCAATCAGAAATCACTCCACACTCTTTATTGCTCTCTGGTTCTACCATATCTTACTTATTGTGTGGGAAATAAAAAAAAAAAAAAATAAAAAAAATAAAAAAATAAAAATAAAAAATAAAAATAAAAATAAAAAATAAAAAATAAAAAATAAAAAATAAAAAATAAAAAAAATAAAAAATAAAAAAAAATAAAAAATAAAAAATTTAGCCATGTATATTTAGCCAAAATGTCACAACATAAACAACGCAAAACACAAACACCATTAACCATACTATGTACGTGCGCACTTGTGCGCGCATTAAAATTTCCCTTTGATGCATAACATCCTTTGCACAACACAGCGAGATGCCTTTTCGGTGCGATTTCTATTTGAGTGCAGACCGAGTTCTTATAAAATGCACTTCTGCCACCTTGTGGTCGTTTCTTCTGCTTAACACTGCATCAAACATGCGCTCTTCTATTGTAGAGTCATCAATGTAAAAGATGTACAAATACTTCTACTAGTGTTGAGATTGAGTATATACAGTGCCGGCAAAGCAAAATGTATTAAGGGAATTGAACGATGTTCCCTATAGGCTCATGAAGTTAGTGTGTCAATACACCTGTCTTTACAATCAGAGCTGAGAGGGACACTTAAGATTTTACGAGTGTATTAGATTGTCTTGTTTGGATTCATGGCTTGTGCTGCTTAGCATTAAACAAAGGGACCAAACAGTGGGTTCAATCCGTGCAGCTTTATCACGGCGTTACCCTTGACGCTTGACTTGCAGCTAAAAGGTAGAACACGTGACGCTAATGAGGCCTGTGTGCTACGTTCATGTGGATTGTTAAGACGGCCGTGTATTTCTGGAGGAGATAAGAAGGTGCTGGTGTGGATGTGAAGCACGGCGGTCGAGTGGTTAGCGCCCAGACCGACCTCACAGCTAGGAGACTAGGGTTCGATTCCACCCTCGGCCATCTCTGTGTGGAGTTTGCATGTTCTCCCCGTGCATGCGTGGGTTTTCTCTGGGTAACGATAACTCCGATAACTGACTTTATCTCCAAGGCCTCTATCGTGTAATGTCCCTCTCATGTACTCCTTCCTGATCCTATCCATCCTGGTCACTCCCAACCATCTCAGTCTGGCCGATAACTGACTTTATCTCCAAGGCCTCTATCGTGTAATGTCCCTCTCATGTACTCCTTCCTGATCCTATCCATCCTGGTCACTCCCAACCATCTCAGTCTGGCCGATAACTGACTTTATCTCCAAGGCCTCTATCATGTAATGTCCCTCTCATGTACTCTTTCCTGATCCTATCCATCCTGGTCACTCTCAATGAGAACCTCAGCATCCTCATCTCTGCTACCTCCAGTTCTGCTTCCTGTCTCTAGACCAAACAACATGGCTGGTCTCACCACAGTTTTGTATACCTTTCCTTTCATCTGAAACTCTTATATAAAATACAAATAAAGTTGTATGAAGTTGTCATTTTTGCATAATTTGGTAACAAGAAAGTTCTAATATTATGATTACAAACAAAATATTATGCAAATAAAGAATACAAAAAATGTACAAGAAGAAATATTTGTAAAATATATATATACACATGGGCAGCACAGCGGTCAAGTGGTTAGCGTAGACCTCACAGCTAGGAGACCAGGGTTCAATTCCACCCTCGGCCATCTCTGTGTGGAGTTTGCATGTTCTCCCCGTGCATGCGTGGGTTTTCTCCGGGTACTCCGGTTTCCTCCCACATTCCAAAAACATGCTAGGTTAATTAGCCACTCCAAATTGTCCATAGGTATGAATGTGAGTGTGAATGGTTGTTTGTCTATATGTGCCCTGTGATTGGCTGGCCACCAGTCCAGGGTGTACCCCGCCTCTCGCCCATAGACAGCTGGGATAGGCTCCAGCACCCCCGTGACCCTCGTGAGGAAAAAGCGGTAGAAAATGAATGAATGAATATTTTTCAAGTCAGGTTTTGTGTTTTTGTGCGCCAATTCAAGTCAGAACTGCCACTGGATGAATGAATGAATGAATGAGTTAACTCATAATTAATCGCAGATAGGAATACATTTTTATCTAAAATAAGTAGCGATGTAAATCTCTTTGTGGTCAATTTATTTATTAATATATATATATATAGGGCAGCACGGCGGTCGAGTGGTTAGCATGCAGACCTCACAGCTAGGAGGCCAGGGTTCAATTCCATCCTCAGCCATCTCTGTGTGGAGTTTGCATGTTTTCCCCGTACATGCTAGGTTAATTAGCCACTCCAAATTGTCCATAGGTATGAATGTGAGTGTGAATGGTTGTTTGTCTATATGTGCCCTGTGATTGGCTGGCTAAGCTCCAGCACCCCCGAGACCCTCGTGAGGAAAAAGCGGTAGAAAATAAATGAATGAATGACATTCACATTCTCTGTGTGCCACCCTAAACCGTGTCTTCTTCTTCTTCTTTCCAGTTGCAGCCGGAGTGGAAGAAGTTTGCTGTATTTGCGATGCTCCGCCCCTTAAAGAACCCCTCATAAATTGTCTGAAATGTCGGCACGGTAAGGAGGCGCACCTCATCATGCGTTGTCAACTTTCCTACACTGACCTTGAAGATGTGACTCTGTGCTGAAGGAAAATAAACAACGCCGTGTCATAAATGATCTATGCACCCCCCCCCTCCTCGCTTTACTATGAGGGAAGTGAATGAGATCTATTTGGGGGTGAAAAACACTTGAGTAGAAAGATATGAGGTGTGACGGCAGAATCTCGATTCACGTGGGGTTGATAGTTTCCCAAAACGTGCTCGGCCGCACACTACCCATGATACACTGCACTGCCGCTTTGAAGACAAACCTAAGCACAATAAAGCATGAAAAAGAAACCGTTTTTGCTGTGGTAGATTTCAGTTCGAAAGATGCCAAGGAAACCTATCAACGTGTACGTGTTACCTGCCAAGTGTGATGAAAAGTGATCCCATCCGAGACGCATCCGCTATTGTGGGACCTACCAAAAAACGACCATCTGGGATTTTAACTTAAGCCCCGCCTTTTTCTTGCACATTATGACTGTACTGTCGCTGTCATTTCAATCAATTACATACAAGGCGACCTGCGATGAAATGCGACGTCCTCCCAGAAAACGTCAATCTGAGGTTTTAATGTCATTTTCCTCCTGCGCTGCGGGTTCTGTTCCTTTACCGTCCGTCATTGGCTGACTTGGTAGTTCGTGTTCATGCAGTCATTGGTCAGTCTACGTGTAAACCGGTCAAAATAAACATTATACAGCAGATACAATTTTGTTAGCGCTGAGGCTAAGAGGTATGTGGAGGCTAGTCTGCTCACGTTAGACTGCAAAAAATGCGGCATGTGTGGGGTCGCCATGGTGACAAATGTGGGGCTTTTCATTTCTGAGCGAACCATCAACCATCAAACGACTCCATATTGTTGCACGAAGGTGAACATATTTATGTTTCCTGAGTCTATTACCGATTTGTGAGCGGCAGCGTGCACTGGCAGGAAACAACAGTATTCAAACATGGCTGCCGTCAGCCGTTTTTTGGGGTGGAAATAAGCCGATAAAGAGACTTCCTGCTCCCGGGACGCAAAATAGTGTCGTAAAAGGATGCGGCGCGGTGCGGCTGGAACAGCAGCGGCAGCAGCAGGGCACTAAACAAGGAGCCAGCCGCTCGCTCCGCCATTATTGTCACTCAGGCTGTCTGTCAAGCAAAATGCCAATGAAACGCTCTGCCTCTCGCTCCCGTTGCAGGTTATCATGCCGAGTGCCACACGCCAACCATCGAGCCGGAAGCTGACAGCGATTCCTGGATATGTCGGCAGTGTGTCTTTGCCGTCGCCACCAAGGTCGGGCTGCTAATCTTGCAACGTCATTTTGCAGGAAGCGAATGGCACAGCAGCGCATTTTCATATATCAGTATTGACATTGATAGAGATGGATATTATATATTGTGTCTCAGGCTTCATTAGTACTCATTAATGACACTTACTCATAGGATTTATTTTTTCCATTTGGGCAGGCCAACAAAAAAACAGCAACACTGTTGTTATCATGGTCATTTTTTCATGTAAATTGAGGGATCAAAAGCGGTATCCGCCAAAAATATCGGCCCAAGCAAAATCGTCCATCGGCTAAGGGTGATGGAAAAAAATCGGCATCGGCCCCCCAAATAAATATATCAGTCGATCCCTAGTGTTTAAATTTCAATAAATATTTGTTTAAACATGAGACCCGTAATATTTATTATCATGGTCATTTTATCATGTAAATTGAGGGATCAAAAGCAGTATCGGCCACAAATATCGGCCCAAGCAAAATCGGCAAATCGGCTAAGGGTGATGGAAAAAAATCGGTATCGGCCCCAAAAAAACATATCGGTCGATCCCTAGTGTTTACATTTCAATAAATATTTGTTAAAATATGAGACCTGTAATATTTATTATCATGGTCATTTTTTCTTGTAAATTGAGGGATCAAAAGCAGTATCGGCTACAAATATTGGCACAAGCAAAATCGGCTAAGGGTGATGGAAAAAAATCCGTATTGGCATCGGCCCCCAAAAAAACATATCGGTCGATCCCTAGTGTTTACATTTCAATAAATATTTGTTTAAACATGAGACCCGTAATATTTGTTATCATGGTCATTTTATCATGTAAATTGAGGGATCAAAAGCAGTATCGGCCACAAATATCGGCACAAGCAAAATCGGCCATCGGTTAAGGGTGATGGAAAAAAATCGGTATCGGCATCGGCCCCAAAAAAAACATATGGGTCGATCCCTAGTGTTTACATTTCAATAAATAATTGTTTAAACATGAGACCCGTAATATTTATTATCATGGTCATTTTATCATGTAAATTGAGGGATCAAAAGCAGTATCGGCCAAAAATATTGGCACAAGCAAAATCGTCCATCGGCTAAGGGTGATAGAAAAAAATCGGCATCGGCCCCCCAAAAAAACCATATCGGTCGATCCCTAGTGTTTACATTTCAATAAATATTTGTTTAAACATGAGACCTGTAATATTTATTATCACGGTCATTTTTGTCATGTAAATTGAGGGATCAAAAGCAGTATCGGCCACAAATATCAGCCCAAGCAAAATCGGCAAATCGGCTAAGGGTGATGGAAAAAAATTGGTATCGGCATCGGCCCCCAAAAAAACATATGGGTGGATCCCTAGTGTTTACATATCAATAAATATTTGTTTAAACATGAGACCCGTAATATTTATTATCATGGTCATTTTATCATGTAAATTGAGGGATCAAAAGCAGTATCGGCTTTTTGATATTTTTGATATTCGGCATATCGGTCGATCCCTAGTGTTTACATTTCAATAAATATTTGTTTAAACATGAGACCCGTAATATTTATTATCATGGTCATTTTTTCATGTAAATTGAGGGATCAAAAGCCGTATCAGCCAAAAATATCGGCACAAGCAAAATCGGCCATCGGCTAAGGGTGATGGAAAAAAATCGGCATGGGCGTGTCGATCCCTAGTATCGGCACTGGTATCAGATCTACATTGCGTCTGATGAACCATGGTCAGTTAATCGACGTGAAACTGAAAAACGATATTCCAGTGAGGAGCAGTACATTTAAAGCCCATCAATCATAGATGCTCCAGATCTGTAGCTTTATTTATTTATTAATTATCAATAGGCGGCGCCATCCTCCACAGCTGACCCGACGGCAGCAGCAGACTAATAGCATATCCTCTCTTTGACGTGACAGCGATGCGACGGGGTCCCACAGACACACGGACCCCTAAGTCCTGTCCTCAAACTGTGTTTTTGCAGAGAGGCGGCGCCATTAAACGCGGCCGATTCGCCCGACTCATGCAGTTCATGAAGCTGAGGCTCCCCTACCAGCTGACGTCGCTGGACTGGGACGCGCAGCATCTGTCCAATCAGCAGCAGTGTTACTGTTACTGTGCCGGACCCGGAGAGTGAGTGACATCATAGAGTTTGGAATCAAAGGTGTTGGAAATAGAATTCCCAAGTTGTTTTTTTTTTGCACTGCAGGTGGAACCTGAAGATGCTGCAATGTGGAAGTTGTGGTCAGTGGTTCCATGAGGCCTGCACTCAGTGTCTAACCAAGCCTCTACTATATGGGGACAGGTACATGGCACTCCACTTCTAAACGGAATTTTATATCGCATAACATTAGTATTGAAAAAATATACACAATAAGATACTTCTGTTAAAATAATACATGGATATAATTAGTCCTAAAAAGCACGTTTGAAAGGCGCTTGTAAAGAAATTATTACTATTATATTGCTAAATTATCAGGGCTGCACGGCGGTCGAGTGGTTAGCACGCAGACCTCACAGCTAGGGTGGACCCCGCCTCCCGCCCGAAGACAGCTGGGATAGGCTCCAGCACCCCCCGCGACCCTCGTGAGGAAAAAGCGGTAGAAAATGAATGAATGAATAATAATGGCTTTGCTCGTGCTTAATAAAACATATCCATCCATAAAGTTAGGATTGTCATTAGCCAGCTGGGTTTAATAGCCGCCATGACACCGTGTCATTACCGAAGCCATTATCGGGGACAGGGACTTGTCATCGGATTTAGATTGACAGTGAGGGACGGCTGCCTTGCTACAACATCTGCTGAGCAGGTGGATGCAGGAAGAGTGAAGGCTGCGTTCCCAAATGGAATAGTAAACATGCCTTTTCTGAGCTTCACCCCCCCCCCCCCTTCCCGAAATGACCTTCAGCTAACACATGCATATAGAAAGACTGCATGCAGCACAATGCTGTTACCATGTCAACTGAAATTACCTACTTAATAGTTGAAATGGAAGGAAAGCATCATGCTGGGGGGACTACAATCTCAATGCTAAAATACTACTATTACTACTATTACTACTATTACTACTGTGTTTTCATTCAAGGATATCAAAACAATGACATACTGTAAATTATTCCTACTGGTGTAATTGTGGTCTAATGGTCTAATTCTTCAACAACTTGTGAAGGACAACATTCCTCCAAATACAATGCGTCAGTACTATTATCTGATGAATTATCAGCATATATTGATATATGATATCATTATGGCCGTTTTTTCATTTTACATGGGGCAAGTTGGGGCAAGTAGTTCTCACCTTAACCCTTGTATTATGTTACGGGTCAATTTGACCCGTTTCAGTTTTTGTGTTGACCAAAGTACTTTTTATCCTTTCTGTTTCTTCATGAAATTTTGTGACTTTTCCTCATCTAGGGTCATTAACACAAAAACTGAAACGGGTCAAATTGACCCGTAACATAATACAAGGTTAACTAGCATGATTTGTTAACAAATCAGTTTTTGTGTTAATGACCCTAGATGAGGAAAAGTCACAAAATTTCATGAAAAAAAAGAAAGGATAACCAGTACTTTGGTCAACACAAAAACTGAAACGGGTCAAATTGACCCGTAACATAATACAAGGTTAACTAGCATGATTTGTTAACAAATCAGTTTTTGTGTTAATGACCCTAGATGAGGAAAAGTCACAAAATTTCATGAAGAAAAAGAAAGGATAACCAGTACTTTGGTCAACACAAAAACTGAAAACGGGTCAAATTGACCCGTAACATAATACAAGGGTTAACAAATCATGCTAGTTAACCTTGTATTATGTTACGGGTCAATTTGACCCGTTTCAGTTTTTGTGTTAATGACCCTAGATGAGGAAAAGTCACAAAATTTCATGAAGAAAAAGAAAGGATAACCAGTACTTTGGTCAACACAAAAACTGAAACGGGTCAAATTGACCCGTAACATAATACAAGGGTTAACAAATCATGCTAGTTAACCTTGTATTATGTTACGGGTCAATTTGACCCGTTTCAGTTTTTGTGTTAATGACCCTAGATGAGGAAAAGTCACAAAATTTCATGAAGAAAAAGAAAGGATAACCAGTACTTTGGTCAACACAAAAACTGAAACGGGTCAAATTGACCCGTAACATAATACAAGGTTAACTAGCATGATTTGTTAACAAATCAGTTTTTGTGTTAATGACCCTAGATGAGGAAAAGTCACAAAATTTCATGGAGAAAAAGAAAGGATAACGAGTACTTTGGTCAACACAAAAACTGAAACGGGTCAAATTGACCCGTAACATAATACAAGGGTTAAGGATTCCCCATGGGCAAGTTATTTTTGGTTTTAATGTAGAGCCCCGTGTAGTTTTGGTTGTGATTCTGTGTTTCCTGTGCATCTGTTTTAGGTTTTATCAGTTCCAGTGTTCCGTGTGTACAAAGGGCCCGGAGACGGTCAAAAGACTCCCTATGACCTGGTGAAAAAACTTCTTTCACTTCTTTCACCGCGTTAGTTCCGGCTTGCTATTATGTCCCGCTATGTCATTTTCTTTATTTGCATTGCAGGGTGGATTTGGCTCATTTGGTGCTATACCACCTCTCCCTGTGCTGCAAGAGAAAGTACTTTGATTTTGACCATGAAATCTTGTCCTTCACCAACGAGAACTGGGACTCGTTGCTTCTGGGCGCGGTACTAAGAACCCCCCTCCTCTTTAAAGCACTATGATGAAATGATGTGAAATGCTGCTGGGCTTTTTTGCAACTGAGACTTGAAGCCTATTAACTATCATTAAAGTTGAATTCAAAGCATTCTAAAAGTGCAAAATGGACACGGGCTTGAAAGAAAAGAGGCGCGAGGAGATGACTGCATGGCGTATTTGCTAATGAGGTTTTTGATGAACAATCAAACAAAAGCCACGTTTTCACCCAGCAGTACAGTTCGGTACAGTTTCGATGTACTGCCCGTTTGTGTTCTCACACTACAATGTCAAACCTTATTTTTTTTTAAACTTGTTTTTATCTACGTCACAATCTGTTCCTTCTTAGCATGGCTTGTATCGCAATGGCTGAGTTTATTTCGCAAAAAAAAAAAAGAGTAGAAAGTGTCATGACACATTCATATCGGAAACACGATTGATTCTGCACATGCGCGAGAACGAGTACGTCATTTCCTTTTTTTTTTTTACAATGCCGCGATGTACTTTTTTTTTTTTGACCAAAAATGGTCAATAACCATACATGTTAAATGTAATATATTGGGGGGTTATTTTCATAATCACTCTTGTTAAAATAATTGACCAGCATTTCTATTGACTTTATTCACCAAAAGTGACCCTCTGTAATGGTAATGGTAATGGTAATGGTTTGATTTCATTTGAACATGCATCAGATTCCAATTGAGTGCATCCCATAATCAGTTCCCAGTTCCACATGTCCAAAAGGAGTAGGAAGAAGCAAAGCTTATTAAATCCTACCCCTCCATCTGGTACTTTTACAATCACTAACCGTTACATTTGTTCACTTCCTGCTTTCAATAATACAGTTTAAGTTTTTTAAATTGTATTTTTTTCAAACACATTCACATAATATTTAGACTTCCATTAGAAGTTTTTTCTGCAACCTAACTTTCCAACAAATGACAATCGTTTTCTTTTGTTTCTCATTATATTAAGACTTTAAACAGTGCTTAACTTCTTTTTACACTTTTGTGACAAGTAAAAGTTAAAAAATGCCTTGCCTGAGGCACATTTAGTATTTTTTCACATATTTATGTAACGTTAAGTATTTGTCATTGTGCTTTAGTGTTTTTTTCATGAAACTATTAGAAATCCTATTACAAAACACTTTTGTGACAAATAATAATGAAAAAAATTACATATTTAATTACATATTTAAGTCATGTTAAGCCTTTGTTATTGTGTTTTAGTGCTTATTTTGCTAAACTATTATGGTAATGGTTTTATTTCATTTGAACATGCATCAGATTCCAATTGAGTGCATCCCATAATCAGTTCCCAGTTCCACATGTCCAAAAGGAGTAGGAAGAAGCAAAGCTTATTAAATCCTACCCCTCCATCTGGTACTTCTACAATCACTAACTGTTACATTTGTTCACTTCCTGCTTTCCTAATATGATTTAAGTATTTTTTAATTAAAGTTAATTGAATTTAATTTAATCACGTAGCAAAGTACTGGGTGATATGAGCATCCAATGCCATAATGTGTACCATAGTGCGTGTCAATATAGTGATATATATAGCACATCATGACTGGTTCAAGACTCTTCATCCTTGGATTTAGCAAACATCAACTGCTTGTATTGTTTCTTGAATTGGCTCATCGTTGTGCATTGTTTGATTTCCTTACTCAATCCATTCCATAGTTTGATTCCACATACTGAAATGCTATGGCTAGCATAACGTAGTCCTAGCATAGAAGTGTTTCAAATGTACTTCTTCCCTGAGATCATATTTCTCCTCTCTTGTAGAGAAGTATTGGATGAGGCTTTTTGTTTCAAAACTACTAACCGTTTTCTGTGGAATACTCTTTGGAAAAGATGGCAAACATTGTGGTTGTACCCTCCGATTGTGGTCAAAGATCTCATGTTTTCATTCCTCGCTCTAGGCTTCTCGTGGGCAAAAAACACGTACAAGTTGATTTACAAGTTGCTAATCAAATTGCCACTAGTTATTGAACACATAAACAGTGAACATCTAAATGTACTGGATTGGTTTTGGTCCTAAATAAGCGCATGCAGTGTTTATGGAAGGAGTCTGCTCTGTATGTTTGTCTTATTTTGTAAAAATGCGTTGATTTTTTTTTCCGATGTTGGCATTTCAGCTCTCCGACACGCCGAGGCAAGACCGCTGCCACAGCCTCCTCAACGCACTCAACTCCCACAAGGACAGGTGAGACATCGAATCAACATGTACACATGTACTTAGACTTTATTTAGGCTGTCATCATTGGATGTTGTTGATTTATATGAAAACAGTCTCATTTCTTATGCTCTAATTATGTACACAAGAGGTGATGCTTTAATTGAGTATGTTTTGGTTTGCGGCTTAAAATTGATGAATAGCTCCTAAAGCTCACTGTGACTTCATTTACATGCCGTTTTTTCCTCCCCCTGTGATGTCGCATAGATTCGTCTCCGGTAAGGAGATCAAGAAGAAAAAGTGTCTTTTCGGGCTTCAGGTACGAGCTCCGCCGCCACTGACGTCCGACTCGTCACCACTCATCACCGAGCCGCCAATCAACATCTCGCATCGCAGAAGGTCAGAGTAATGTCCTTAATGTCCTTCCCACTGGCATATTTAATAGAGGAATTCTAGGAATACAACTTTTATACTTCGATTTACTTATCTTTGGACTGCCACCATCAGGCCAAAGTACTGCAGTAGTTGATTGCGGTACCACACTTGGATTGTTATATTATTAAATACATGACAAGCAATCGGCTTACTCGTGGGATTGCGAGGGTAGTGGGTGAATGCCGCTTGTCTTTTGTTATGCATTTATGACACTTTTACTTCTTAGCTGATGGGATCATACCCCAGAATGAGAAATTACTGCCACCAATGGAAATCTGGTATATGCGATTATCCTGACAGGACGCACAGGTTATGAAAGGGTTCTGTTCCTAGCCTGTGATGCAAATCCAGTTTTGATGCAAGTCAAACCTACACTTAGACTGAGCCTAAATCAACTCCTAAGTCACTCACACCAGGGCTCTGCATTAAAAACGACTAAATTAAACTCCTAAATTAAAGCTTTTGTAGTTGTGAGTGTTAGGTGCTATGTGATATGTGGTTTCTTAAGTTTTTATTATTTGCCGTTTTATTATTATTTTTAGTATTATTATATTTATTTATTTATTGCTGATTGATTGATTTTCTTTATTCTTGATTTGTTTATTTATTTTTCATCTTATTTTGTGTAGAAAAATAAAAAGTAAGATATTTGAGAACAGTGGAATGTTTTATCAGAGCTTTTCTTGTAGAAAATTGGAACCAAAGCGAAGTTTTAAAAATGTTTTCGTTTGTCAAATGCGTTTTTTGTTTTTTTTGGAAAACCTGATGCGGCCCAGTCTCACCCAGACCCGAGCTCCAGTGGCCCCCAAGTAAATTGAGTTTGAGACCCCTGGTCTACTCGATATTACTGTTGTTGATGTTATGCTTGCTCAGCTATTAGCTAACTGTCATTAGCAAACTGTAGCTAGCTAATGTTAGCCACAGTAGAAGCAATGAGCACTAAATACCTATAAATATGACTATAAATCATTCAAATGACAAAGACAAAACCGCAAATTTGCTAGTAATATGTAATAGGAGTATAAATACCAACAAAAACATAAAGATCACCTGAGAGTTCTTGAGCTGCAGTCTTTGCTGACCTCAAATCTCCATGGCAACCATTGAACTGTTCACCACTTTATTCCACTAAAACAGATGTATGGTGGCACCCCTAAATAATCATGGATTGGAAATATATTTTATATGTGTTGTTTCTACATATATTGGAACACTTAAGTACCCAGTCATATCAAAATTCAATAATTGTGTTTTTGATGCACCCTAATATACACCTATACAGGTAATACCGTAAGTCGCATAGGTAGGATGCCATTTTTGTTTGCAGGTGCCTTTTCCAGTATGTAGTGTTCTAGTGCACATTGTGTTTAATTTTGTCCGGCTATGGGCCGCAATTTGGACACTGTAGAGGCTATTTGTGATGTATCCAGGAGATAAAGGTCTGGTTTGATATTAATTATCAGGTAAATAAATGAGCTTGCTAAGACTGTCATAGAGAAAATACTCCCTTAGACCGTTCTACTTAGCGTTATAGCTTTATAATCCGTGTCTTCGTAGCATTCATGTTTATTTCTGTTTCCATCCATGTCAGCCCGCTGTCGCTACCCTGCCAGAGGAGG
This sequence comes from Doryrhamphus excisus, assembly GCF_030265055.1. Classification (NCBI taxonomy): domain Eukaryota; kingdom Metazoa; phylum Chordata; class Actinopteri; order Syngnathiformes; family Syngnathidae; genus Doryrhamphus; species Doryrhamphus excisus. The sequence goes on along the minus strand of NC_080482.1, from coordinate 16,942,253 downwards.
TCGGTGGGACCAGAGTCTCGTAAATCAAAGCGTCGCATCATGGAGACACAGGTCAGTGCCTCTGCTTTCCAAATAAACTGTCAATCAGTCAAGCGCTGCTCCTTTTACAGTCTTTGCGAGTCGCGACTAAACCCCAGTGAGGTTCGGTGTGTCTACACATTCCTGAAGTGCATTGTATCATCAAACGTATCATTTAAACCAGGGGTCTCAAACACGCGGCCCGCGGGCCAAATGTGGCCCGCAGGACACTAGTTTGAGGCCCCCCGCCTTGATATGAAAGTTTAATGTTTAAGTTTGATATGGATGCTGTATGGTATCATGTACCCAGAAAAAATGATTACGTTTGATTCATGTTCATGTTAAAGGTTAAATAACTGTTAATAGTTATCCTCCCTATCCGTGTGGAAGTGGTAAGTTTTTGGCTATTTAAGTTGAAAGGAAATAACTTGAAGGCTACCGTTGAGGTCGCTAGCTCTCTAGTTTGCGAGTTAGCATGTGTCTCAAGACCCTGCAGTTGCGCAATATGTTGTAAATAAAAAGAGTATAAATGTGACTATAGTCGTGTTTTGTCATGTCTACAGGGCTCTAATAATGATTTGTTCATTTTAATCTGAAAAAAATCATTTGTCTACCCACCAACTATATGTGTTTTCTTAACTTTTTATTATTTGCCCTTTTATTATTATTATTATATTTATTTATTTATTACTGATTGATTGATTTTCTTTATTCTTGATTTGTTTATTTATTTTTCATCTTATTTTGTGCAGAAAAATAAAAAGTAAGATATTTGAGAACAGTGGAATGTTTTATCAGAGCTTTTCTTGTAGAAAATTGGAACCAAAGCGAAGTTTTTAAATTTTTTTTGTTTTTAATAAATGCGTTTTTTTTTTGGAAAACCTGATGCGGGCCAGTCTCCCCCAGACCCGAGCTCTAGTGGCCCCTAAGTAAATTGAGTTTGAGACCCCTGATTTAAACGGTGCAGGAAAAACCTGCTCACGTGTCTTGTCAACATCTGTGCAGCACCGGCGTCGCATTTATCACGATCATCAAACCCAATTCCCGGGAGATCACGTTGAAGCCACATATGGCGGTGTCTATTTTTACTCAAGTATTCTTAACGCCTGATGCATGATGTCCTCCCACACGGCGCTGATTGTGCACAACATACAGTAATCCTGCAACAATGCGCACTCTGTTGTGTTCATTGTGTTGTGTATCTCGGAGGAAAGTGTTGCTTTAAGCGAGACGGGCTGGGATGGCTTCCAAGTGCACTTTATGTTTGATTACAGTTTAGCCAGGTGGTGTTGGCACCTTGACAACGCAGCGGCCACATGTCTCATTCATTTAAAAGTGCAAAGGCGGCCCAATAATAATAATAATAATAATAATAATAATAATAATAATAATAATAATAATAATAAGTGTGTGCTAAAAGTAATACTAGCAAAGGGAGCGACACTGGGACATATTGCAGCTACATTCCGGGTCTGATTGTATTCTGATGGGTTTGTGTTGCTGCTGTGTCAGATAAGCCGCCCTCTGGCAATGCATGAATATATATATATATATCTGGGAATATGTGTACGCAAACATGTCGTGCTGTATGGAGCTCATTGTGGAGATTGAACCGGGGTGGCGGAGTGGCGGAGTGCACACGCAGCTCTCTGTCTGGGCTTGATTGACTCCTGTGATGATGCCGTGTGATCTGTGTGTGTCTCCTGTGTCAAGGCTTGTCCGCCCCCGGTTTCATCCAAGCCTATTGAGCTGCTGCCCTGTTGCCATGGCTACATGGGAGGGGATGGCCTATACACCCCCGGGAAGTCAGAGGAGGAGCTGAACCTGAGGTGACGGATGCTGTTGGCATGTTGTTGTTGTTGTTGTTTTAACTGACTGATGGGGTGGCAGGATGGTTGAAGGGTCATTAGAACAGTTTGGGGGTCATTGTTTACTTTTTGGATGAATATATAGCAATTGAAACTTGGGTGGAGGGGCAGCCATTTTTGCTGCTTGTGTAATTAAAGACACCCCTAGAAATATTTGACCCATAAGGACCTCCGTACAAAATAAATACCTACACTATTCTGTCCAGTATTATTTGGCAAATTGGATTTTACTGAATATTTGAAGGCTGCACAGTGGTTGAGTGGTTAGCGCGCAGACCTCACAGCTAGGAGACCAGGGTTCAATTCCACACTCGGCCATCTCTGTGTGGAGTTTGCATGTTCTCCCCGTGCACGCGTGCATTCCAAAAACATGCTAGGCTAATTAGCCACTCCAAATTGTCCATAGGTATGAATGTGAGTGTGAATGGTTGTTTGTCTATATGTGCCCTGTGATTGGCTGGCCACCAGTCCGGGGTGTACCCTGCCTCTCACCTGAAGACAGCTGAGATAGGCTCCAGCACCCCCGCGACCCTCGTGAGGATAAGCCGTAGAAAATGAATAAATGAATGTGTTCTCCTCCTATTTTGTGTGGAAGTGGTAACTTTTTTGCTTCTTATTTTGTCTTTCCCCACCCTCGGCCATCTCTGTGTGGAGTTTGCATGTTCTCCCCGTGCATGCGTGGGTTTTCTCCGGGTACTCCGGTTTCCTCCCACATTCCAAAAACATGCTAGGTTAATTAGCCACTCCAAATTGTCCATAGGTATGAATGTGAGTGTGAATGGTTGTTTGTCTATATGTGCCCTGTGATTGGCTGGCAACCCCTGCCTCTCGCCCGAAGACTGGGATAGGCTCCAGCACCCCCCGTGACCCTCGTGAGGAAAAGCGGTAGAAAATGAATGAATGAATTTTTTTGACAAAAGGGACTTTTTCAACGAGGATATATTCCAGATGACCGCCCAATTTTTACTGACTAGCTTCGATGGGGTGTTTGTCATTGAGCTTTAAATGCGCAACGAGTTTAACTTCCGCTTGTTATTTTTCTCCCAGCTCTGCCCCAAAGCGGATGTATGCTCTGTACCACACCACCTACAATGGAACCAGTTCACTCTCCAGGGGCCTCCATCACTATAACAGGTTTTTGCTCTTCTGTCCTCCATGATACATGAGCGGAGATGATATATCCATTTACAGTACATTATATATGAATCTGTGGAGCCTTTAGAATATTCATGCTAAAGACCAAGCAGTCTAGTCGGGTTTGCCGAAATCCAACCCGCTGATTACACTCAACAACAATATAAACACAACACTTTTGTTTCAGATCTTTCCTGAACTCAACTCAAAGATCTACAAAAAGCTGCAAAATGTTGACTGTATTTACGATACGAGGCACCCATAGCCCTGGTAAAGGGTGCGCCAAAATGGAAAATGAATATTTTGGTACGATTAAAACTGCTGTACTGAACTGATCCAAACAGTAGAATTAACACTAAACATAACATAAATAAGTTATCAGTAAAATCAGATAATGTTCAATTTATAATATAATGTTGTGATAGAATTACTTTTTTCACAGTTTTTTTTTACTTTTTTTGCAGTGAGAGTGTTGCAGAGTGCAATAGTTACTTTTATTAGTAACTAGGTACTTTTGTAGTGGAGTAACTCAGTTACTTTGTTTGAGAAGTAACTAGTAACTATAATTACTTTTCTAATGTAACATAAGTAAAATCAGATATAATGTTCAATATATAATGTTGTGATAGAATTACTTTTTTCACAGTTTTTTTTTTACTTCTTTCGCAGTGAGAGTGTTGCAGAGTGCAATAGTTACTTTTATTAGTAACTAGTTACTTTTGTAGTGGAGTAACTCAGTTACTTTGTTTGAGAAGTAACTAGTAACTATAATTACTTTTCTAATGTAACATGCCATAAGTTATCAGTAAAATCAGATATAATGTTCAATATATATTATGTTGTGATATAATTACTTTTTTCAGTTTTTTTTTTTTTTTACTTTTTTCGCAGTGAGAGTGTTGCAGAGTGACAAGGGAGGGGGTGAGATAACCAAATAAGCAATGAGGATTGGCTCAGGGCAATAGTTACTTTTACTGGTAACTAGTTACTTTTGTAGTGGAGTAACTCTGTTACTTTTTTGGAGAAGCAGTAACTATAATTACTTTTCTTTTTAGAAAATGGTGTCAAGTCACCATGGTGTCAGTACCGCACCGCTTCATGAAAATATTTTTTAATTCCTTTGGTTCTCCTAGCGTGGACGACACCTGCAGAATACCGCCCCCCTGCTTCCCGTACCCCCTCAACTCCAGTGACAGTCTCCACCGCCAGCACCTCCACCCGCACCACCACAACCACCAGCACCAACCGGGACACAAGCAGCCGGAGCCCATCCACCTACGAGACCTGCCCCCTTACCAGGCAACCGCCGGTGGAGGGGGCGGCGTGACCGGGGGAGGAGTAGGAGGAGTAGGAGGAGGCGGTATCGGCGTTGGAGGGGGTGACGGTGGGACTGTGGCCCGGAGCTGGGGCGGAGGTGAGGCGGTGAGAATCTTGGCCAGGCGGGTGACACTGGAAGGGAAGGTGCAGTACCTTGTGGAGTGGGACAACGTGAACTTGTACTGAGCGTGAGGAGGACTCGGACTGTTTTGTAGTAAGAAAGCGGTGCCATTGTTTGGGATACAAACACATTGAAAAGAGGAACAAAAAAACCAACATCACACACACATCCAAATCCAGGTTGCTCTCATTGTGTCATCTCGGCCCCACATCGTTATAACATCACTACTCTTGACTAAATGTTCCTCTTGCTGGTGTTTCTGATATTTGTACTGTTAACTTTGGAATATGCCTTTGCATCAGCCATCTTTTAAAATGAGAAGACACATTTAAACCTCCAGCTGCTTGACGTCCCGTCCAAGGGAGAACTGTACCACCTAAAACTGCATCAGTGGGCATCAGTGAGCTTCAAGTCAAAGGCCTTTGAGTGTCAAGTGTTTGCCCCCTTCCTGCTTTCTTATTGTTTTGCATGTTTGTCACACTGAAATGTTTCAGATCATCAAAAAAAACATCAATTTTAGTCAATGACAATACAACTGCACACAACATGCGGCTTCTAAATCAGGGGTCTCAAACTCAATTTACCTGGGGGCCACTGGAGCTAGGGTCTGGGCAAGGCTGGGCTGCATCAGGTTTTCCAAAAAAAACCCCAACACATTTATTAAAAACTGAAAAATATACAAACATTTTCAGTGCTTTGGTTCTGATTTTCTACAATAAAAGCTCTGCTAAAACATTCCACTGTTCTCAAATATCTTAATTTTTATTTTTCTACACAAAATAAGATGAAAAATAAATAAACAAATCAAGAATAAAGAAAATCAATCAATCAGTAATAAATAAATATAATAATAATAATAAAAAGTTAAGGAAGCACATATAGTTGGTGGGTAGACAAATGATTTTTTTCATATTAAAATGAACAAAGCATTATTAGAGCCCTGTAGACATGACAAAACACGACTATAGTCACATTTATACTCTTTTTATTTACAACATATTGCGCAACTGCAGGGTCTCGAGACACATGCTAACTCGCAAACTAGAGAGCTAGCCACCTAAACGGTAGCCTTCAAGTTATTTCCTTTCAACTTAAATAGCCAAAAACTTACCACTTCCACACGGATAGGGAGGATAACTATTAACAGTTATTTAACCTTTAACATGAACATGAATCAAACGTAATCATTTTTTCTGGGTACATGATACCATACAGCATCCATATCAAACATTAAACTTTCATATCAAGGCGGGGGCCTCAAACTAGTGTCCTGCGGGCCACATTTGGCCCGGGGGCCGCGTGTTTGAGACCCCTGTTCTAAATTAAACATTTTATTAGAGAAGAAAATCCAAACCTACATGGTTTGCGTGGGGAAAAAGTGATTGCCCCCCCCCCCGTCCGTTAAAATATATCTCAGATTGCGACTTATCAGTCCTGAAGAGGTTATAAAGCGAACCACAGTGAAAACCATTATCCACAAAATGTTGAAAAGATGGAACCCAAAATGACCCCAAGAGCACAGCGACAACTCATCCAAGAGGTCACAAAAGACCCCATGACAACATCCAAAGAACTTCCAAAGAACCAAAACCACTTATAAACAAAAATGACATTAAGGCTGGGATTAATTTTGCCGGCTCTTATCGGCCGATGACCTTTGGGAAATTACTCTTTTTGGAACGTGTGCGTCCCATTACGTCTGGCCTAAAAGTAACACCGCATTTCAGATAAAGAACATCATAGCAACAGTAAAATATGGTGGTGGTAGTGTGATGGTCCGGGGCTGTTTTGCTGCTTCAGGACCTGGAAGACTTGCTGTGATAAACGGAAACCCAAATGACCTTAAAAAGCGCTTCATGCTGGAAAAGCCTCCGTTGTGGCTGAATGACAACAATTCTGCAAAGTGAGCCAAAATTCTTCCACAGTCTTTCATTTAAAAACTGCATTTTGTGTTCAGTCGCCGTGTCATTGACTAATATCCAGTTGATGATTTGAAACATTTAAGTGTGATAAACTTTTATATGTTTAAAAAAAAAAATCAGGTCAGGGTCAAACACTTTTTCACACCATTTTATTGTTAAATTTCCACTGCTCAGATGCATAGTCTTTTATAGTCGATTAATAAAATATTAAGTAGTAAAGCAACATTGAAAAAATATATTTTTTCAATTAACGACAAGTCACCTGGAGGTTTACATAAATGTTCTCATTGAAGTACTTCATTAAGAAATTGTAGATGACTAATATTTGCTAGATTTTTTTCATACATCATTTTTAATTCAGTCTAATGTACGTCTCAGTAATTTTTTATCGGTCAAGTTATACAGCAGCCACATTATATTATCGTTTATTACACATTATTACCACCCCCCCTTCCCCTTTAAATTTGTTTATTATTTGCGGCTGTGGGTTGGACAGTTGACCAATCAGACAGCAGCAGTGAATACATTCCAAATTCGTAAACAAATATTTCACTCTGGGGGAAAGTGTACATTTTAAATTACATTTTTTCATATTTGTACTGTTTTGCTGTCCTGTTAAGTTGAAAGGTTGTCGCCTTTTTACTCCATTTTACTCCATTACGCCATTAGAGGGTCTAATGTTCAATTTTTCCAATACATATTGTGTTACGTTTGTATTTGCTGTGGCTACGTCACCTTCCGTTGCCAAACAGGCTAACTAAACCAATGGAGGGCCATTTTCTTTTAATTGGCCCTTGGCACATTGTGCAAAAAAAATAATTCATTATAAATGAGATATACACTAACTTGCTTTGCCACCAAAGTGAAGATGTGAATGTTTTGTCCAGGTAGCTTAGCATATATTTACCTTCTGTACACTGGATTGGATTTGGCCTCATTAGTAAACAAATGTATCAAAGTGGTCTCCCTGAATGCTTCCGTTTCTCTGTTTGCGTTACCGGGTGGAACATTTGGACATTTGGACACCCCTGGTAATAGGTTTGAAAAACATGTCCACATTATAGAATTAAAATGTCTTTTTAGAGTAAATTTGCTACCTAATGTTCTCAAGTACTGTTTATCTCCTCCTATGTTTCTCATGTTCGAAATAGAAGTGTGGGAGTTTTTATATTTTAGACATTTTTGAGCAAAGTAACTAGACTCAGAGTTTATATTTTATACAAAAGGTTTATTTCAGCACTCAAGTGTTTTCTTTGGCTCCTTCATCACTGGCTGCTCATCAAATAAGGGGGGGAACTCTGATTAGCCAATCCCAATGTTGCATTACATCCCCTGAAGTGACTTTGACTGTCTTCTATTAGAAAGGGAAATGGGCAATGGTGATGAATGTATTTTATGTATTTTCTATGGTATGCTTGTACCCGTCAATTGCTCGTTTTAGGTTGTTCTCTGGACAGACAGTTTTAACAACAAAGTTGGAGGAAAGAAAGATTTTTATTTATTTTTTTATTTTTGTGATCGGCACTTTGGTGTATTTTTTAATTTGTATTTTTTTGTTCTTTCAAGAAATTATGTTTCTATTTGTCTTCTCAGCGCTGACGCCACTGACATATGTAACAAGAATAATAAATGTTTCACCTCTAAATGTTTTTTTGCACATTTATTATCTCTCTTTCCCTTGCAAATTTACCCACTGAGGGACGAATAAAGGCATATCTATATATACACATACACATACATATAAATACACCGCATACATATACATATATCGCATACATATACACACATACATATACACACACACACACATATATATTTAATATACATACATATATATTTAAGTGTTTTTGATGATGAACCACAGCTAGAAATGGTGCAATCAAAATGAGCTACTTATAAAATGATTGTATGCATAAATAAAACATGTGAGAAGTTCCAAGTGTCACATTCCCAAATAGACCGAAGCAAGTACTGTGGCCGTACCCCACCAATGAACTAATAAACCATGTTAGCGAGTCTGATAAAGATGAGCAATGAAGAGGCTGCCAGTGTGTCCTTTAGGAGAGATTAACTACTGTATATATTTTTGGCAGCACATTTACAACAGCTGCCAATACCAAAGACAGATGTTAAATTGTGGGAAAGCAGTTACAATAAGTTTTCCAAATGAATACCAGATGCCAAGTCCTGATGCCAAAGATTGAATGTATCGTCTCTTCAGTCTTACTTCAGTAATATGGTTTATGTACAGTTGTTTTTTTGGTTTCCCATTATTTATAATCCCAATTCAGCAGTGATTTTAAATGCATTTTTATTATCCTAATTTGTAATTTTCACTCAATGTTTCTTTGCCTACTATTTAACTACCAGTTGTATTTGTCATCAATTGGACATTTCACTCCAAGCTGTAAAATGTGTTGCTACTTTTGACCACAGAGTGGCGACCACATTCAATATTTGTACCAAAGCCTGTGCTGCATTCCAAATCCCTCCAAACATTACGACGTCGTTAGGTTTGACAAGCAGACATAAAATCCATGATGTTTTGAATTAAGTATATAAGTATATATCCAGTCTTAATTTTAAGTCTAATAGTATTGGTACTAATGTACACTTACACTTCATGTTGGTTTTACCTTTTGAAGCTCAGTTTCCCCATGTTCCCGGAAGGCAACACCAGAAAATGACGCCATTTTGGCTCCTTCCATTCTCCCGTCAGGTGCACTTCCGGTGTCCGGTCAGGCGTCAAAACGTGGCCAACAACCTGTAGCAAAGTGTATTAGCTTGTTTGCTAACATTAACAAATCTCTTATCCAGGCCACCAGTCCAACCGGAAGTAGCGATATGCTGGTTTCAACAGGTCTCAAATGGCCACAGCACGTGATAGATTGGCTTTTGTTGCTAGCATAACTTGATATAACATTATAACAGTACTCACATCGACACCTGTACATTTACTTCGTGTCACAGCGTTGGACATAAAAAGCCTCGCTGGTGGCTCTTTGTACCTTTAAAGTCGACAACAACTTCCTCTGCGGGGGAGCGCGAGCGCGAGCGCGCGCCCACTTGCATTGGCTTTAAATCTGCGCGCGTCCGTTCATGGCTCCGCCCACTTTCCGCTTTCTCACTCGTGTTTTCCCTCACTAACTCACACGCACGCGCACACACACGCGCACACATCAAGAGTCGCTGCGAATAGACACACACACGCACACACCGCACACACACACACACACACATTCACATTTCTGCATCCTATTTTTTTTAATGCACCGGGAGCCACACGCTTTAGGAGAGCGGTCGTGGATTATGGTGCCATTTTTTGTCTAACGGCGGACTAATGGCATCTTCATCATCCGCTCCCGTAGGAGTACACCGCGTATTTTGTACCCCTTCTCTTCTTTTTATTCATGTCTTAATTTAGCTTCCGGGTTACTTCTGCGCACCGAGATAACCACCGAGACCCGCAGCCCCTCCGTTCAATGCCGTTGGAACATGTCATATGTTCCCATTCAAGGTAAGGCGCAGTACCTTTTCTTGTTTTTAATTTAAATGTGTTTTCTTTTTATCCATGTTGTCATCCTCTCTATCTTTGCTTCATGCTCCCTGAATCTATCCTCCATTCCTATCTTCTGTCTCCCTGACATTACAGCCATGCATTTGAAGGCACCACAGCCGACAGGTGCAGAGTCTCTGTAGAATGAACACACAACACACAACACACAACACACAACACACAACACAAACGCAGTGTATGTCCATGCGGCAATTCTTGCAGTGCATAAAAGTGTGCAGGTCCACTCCTGCAAGTGTTTGTGATGCACCTCCTGGAAAACATTCCATGATATTCCTGGAATCCTGCATTTGAATGAATGACTACGGATCCCCCGTTTCTGTTGCTTTGATATCTCCTAAGCTGTGATGCATTCTGCAACTTTGGAGTACATAAACGGGAAGAATCCTTGCTGGCGTGTGAGCGGGGAGCCAGGCAGCCAAGTGTTGTGGCGAAAGGCAATGTTCCCCTTTTGGTATCATCACACTGCAACTGTGACTAATGCTGGATGTGCTGCAGTGAGCCCCCATCGCCTCCGTGCACGCTGTGGGGGTTTGAGCGTGTGTGTGTGTGGAGAGGATTTGGGAGGAAGCTCCTCCAAGAGTGGACTGGACTGTAGGCGAGGTAAAGTTTTGAGGAGACCGGTGGGTGTCGTGATCGTATGGGAGATTGAATTGAGATTGAACGAGAGAGTGTAGTGATGGAGACGTGATAGTGGGTGGGTTCAGGAGTGGAGGTGTGCGTGGAAGGAAGCTGGATATGCATGAGCAGGCCTCATCCATACAAAACCTGACCCCAGAAGCTTCTCAGGCTTCAGCATGTGTGACCTCGGGGGTCATCAAGTGAGATGAACACTAGAAGAGAGGGATGCTTTTAAAAAAAAAAACATAAAAAAATCCCTCCAAGCAAAGCACGTTACGGCCAAAATGCCCTTTGTGCAAGTGCAGCTATACAAGTTGGTTGCATAATGATGGTGAAAAGCACTGCCACTGTGTGTGTGTGTGTGTGTGTGTGTGTGAGCCCACTCTGGGAATCATTGCCAGGAAATTGTGTGCACAGTGCTGCACCTTCAAACCTGCCAGCGTTGGCACTGAATACTTGCAGTGATCGCATACACTCGTGTGCTGTTTCATTTTCAACATTGTTGTCAGAGCTAAGCGGCGTTTAGTCTCATCCAATTTGTTTTTGCTGTAGAATGTAACCCACAGCGTGCTTGCACGTACATGTTTGGCTTCACGACTGGAGTTGGTGGAATATATGCAGCAGAAGCCCAAATGTCAAACGCCATAGGAAATACCATGTTTTTGTGTGCAGACATTTTACGCTTACGTACGCACTTTATGTTAGGGTCGGCACCGACCCGTTTTACATTTTAATGCAGGGGTCTCAAACACGCGGCCCGCGGGCCAAATGTGGCCCGCAGGACACTAGTTTGAGGCCCCTGCCTTGATATGAAAGTTTAATGTTTAAGTTTGATATGGATGCTGTATGGTATCATGTACCCGGAAAAAATGATTACGTTTGATTCATGTTCATGTTAAAGGTTAAATAACTGTTAATAGTTATCCTCCCTATCCGTGTGGAAGTGGTAAGTTATTGGCTATTTAAGTTGAAAGGAAATAACTCGAAGGCTACCGTTTAGGTGGCTAGCTCTCTAGTTTGCGAGTTAGCATGTGTCTCAAGACCCTGCAGTTGCGCAATATGTTGTAAATAAAAAGAGTATAAATGTGACTATAGTCGTGTTTTGTCATGTGCTTTCTTAACTTTTTATTATTATTATTATATTTATTTATTACTGATTGATTGATTTTCTTTATTCTTGATTTGTTTATTTATTTTGTGCAGAAAAATAAAAATTAAGACATTTGAGAACAGTGGAATGTTTTATCAGCGCTTTTATTGTAGAAAATCGGATATATATAATAAAATATATTTATTTAACGCGCTAGCAAGTCCAACTCAACACAAGACAATGAACCGACAAACAAAGGAATGCGCACCTGAACTAAATAGCAATCACAAATTGAAAACAGGTGCGGGAGAAAGTGTAAAGGAACGGAAAACAGAACAGAACAACAGAGGAAGTGAATACAAAATAAGGGCACGAACAAGGAACAGAGAAAAAGACGAAAATCATGGAAGCTTCAGGGGGTTGTCATTTTGACCGCTTTTCCAGTATACCAGCAGAAAAACAAGGTCCAGACATGTGAGGGGAATTCACTCATTTGATTGGCTGATTTCATATTTACTATTTGGATCATGGAAAGAATGGCAAGAAGTACAGTGAACCAAGATCTGGACCTGTTCTGCTTTTTCATTTCACTTTATACTAAAGTTGTGTTGCTGAAAACAATCACTTTTTATACCTTTTCTTCACATGAATATATATGGGGCAAAATTCACCCCAACACCATACATGTTTCTTTAGTCATTCATACTCAAATGAGAAAATAAATACAACTAATTGATTTAAGAGATATGTTCTATAGCCCTCAGTAATAGCCAGAGGGCTAATAATTTATGAATATGATTCTTTTGAGGTTCATTTGACCATTTTTGGAAATAGAAATGGAGGGGTATAGTGACAAAAAAAGGCCTCCATGCCCACACCAAAAGTATTAAAAGCAACATTTTCATGGATGAGGAAGCCTAAGAACATGCAAACTCCACACAGAGATGGCCGAGGGTGGAATTGAACCCTTGTCTCCTAGCTGTGAGGTTTACGCTAACCACTCGACCACCGTGCCGCCCATGTGTATATATATTTTACAAATATTTCTTCTTGTACATTTTTTTTATTCTTTATTTGCATAATATTTTGTTTGTAATCATAATATTAGAACTTTCTTGTAAACAAATTATGCAAAAATGACAACTTCATACAACTTTATTTGTATTTTATATAAGAGTTTCAGCTAAAATGAAAGGAAAGGTATACAAAACTGTGGTGAGACCAGCCATGTTGTTTGGTCTAGAGACAGGAAGCAGAACTGGAGGTAGCAGAGATGAGGATGCTGAGGTTCTCATTGGGAGTGACCAGGATGGATAGGATCAGGAAGGAGTACATGAGAGGGACATTACATGATAGAGGCCTTGGAGATAAAGTCAGTTATCGGCCAGACTGAGATGGTTGGGAGTGACCAGGATGGATAGGATCAGGAAGGAGTACATCAGAGGGACATTACATGATAGAGGCCTTGGAGATAAAGTCAGTTATGGGCCAGACTGAGATGGTTGGGACATGTCCAGAGGAGAGATAGTGAATATATTGGTAGAAGGATGCTGCTAGGTAGGAGGTGTAGAGTTTTTCCAGGGGGGGGGGGGGGGGATTTGGAACAGCAATATAAATGAAAGCTTTTGTAGTTGTGAGTGTTAGGTGCTAATTATTTTTAATTTGTATTCAAGTACCCGCCACGACACTTGGTGTACCCCTGTGGGTACGCATACGCCACTTTGGGAACGTGGCATTTAGAGAAGTGATTCCCTAAATTTTTTTGCAGCACCCCCCTTTTGGAGAGGAAATTGCTTTCAGTCTCCCCCCAACCCCCACAGTTTTTCAATAAATACAAACAACAAACATAACTCCAATAATGACTGCAGTGGTCACTTTACCAGTTGAAAAATGACCTTGGCGAGTTTCCACGGGTACCAAGAATGGCGCGTGGCCCAGGTGGTCAAAACACCGCGATGCTAAGGGGGGTAGCCGGAATATAAAAAAAGAAAACACGTGCAAGTAGCCAATAGCATAGTTGAATCCTTTGATTGTTTAATATGCGTCCTGCCATGGAAAGACTTTGGACACCCCTGATATTAAAGGATCTTCAGGGCTCTACATTAAAACCAAAAATGACTTGCTCATGGGGAATCCTTAAGGTGAGAACTACAGCAATGTGACAATGTGACATATAAAATACACTCAAAATAATAAGTTAGCATCAAATTAGCTTCTCATGTCTTGGTTACCTTCTTAGGCTTCCTCATCCATGAAAATGTTGCTTTTAATACTTTTGGTGTGGGCATGGAGGCCTTTTTTTGTCACTATACCCCTCCATTTCTATTTCCAAAAATGGTCAAATCAACCTCTAAAGAATCATATTCATAAATTGAAGGTTCTTTTGTTACCTGGCTATTACTGAGGGATATAGAACAATTTGTACCGTTTTGCTGTCCTGTTAAGTTGAAAGGTTGTCGCCTTTTTACTCTGCCATTAGAGCAGGGGCCTCAAACACGCGGCCCGCGGGCCAAATGTGGCCCGCAGGACAGTAGTTGGAGGCCCCTGCCTTGATATGAAAGTTTAATGTTAGTGCGGCCCGCGCAAGTTTGATATGGATGCTGTATGGCAGGGGTGCTCACACTTTTTCAGCATGCGAGCTACTTTTAAAATGAGCGAGTCAAAATGATCTACCCACTACAAAAATGCAAAACATCTATTTCTTTTCAAATGTATTGAGGATTATTTGTACGTACAATGTATGTTGATGTACCTTACATAACCAAATGAGCCAATATTGCAAAACACACATAATTAACTATTAACATTTTTTGTAATTACCTGAGTTTACTTTGATGACTTGCACTGAATTGAACCAGCCAGGGATGCATAGTCCGGACAGTAGCTGCTGATAGCCAGCCTCAAGCACACTTCCAAATGTTTATCAGTCATGGATAATATCCGTATCATAATATCCGTATAATATTCCATATCCGTATGGAAGTCATATGTTTTTTGCCTTTTTACTTGGTCCAGTTTTTGCCTTTTTACTTGGTCCAGCTCCTTCACTCATTTTAGTGACCATAAACTTTAGCGAGGGCTTAAAATCTCGCAATTCGCCGACTAGCTTAGCACTTTGCATCGTTGTTTACGCATGAGCGGTGACCTAAAGGTCAAAATTCAGTTGTCATCTGACTGGTTGTCCTGTATGTCAATCAAGTAACAGGGATGGATGATAGGCTGACATCGTAAGTTCTGCTGCACTTAGAGACGTTGTTTGATTTGATTGGTCGCCCGAAGGGCAACATTCAGTTGTCATCTGAATGGCTGCCCTGTATGTCAATCAAGTGACGGCATTGATGCTGGGATGATATTTTTTTAATGTCACGCCGCGATCGACCAGCGATCGACCAGTACCACCTCCGCGATCGACCGGTAGCTCGCGATCGACTTAATGAGCACCCCTGGTGTATGGTATCATGTACCCAGAAAAAATGATTACGTTTGATTCATGTTCATGTTAAAGGTTAAATAACTGTTAATAGTTATCCTCCCTATCCGTGTGGAAGTGGTAAGTTTTTGGCTATTTAAGTTGAAAGGAAATAACTTGAAGGCTACCGTTTAGGTCGCTAGCTCTCTAGTTTGCGAGTTAGCATGTGTCTCAAGACCCTGCAGTTGCGCAATATGTTGTAAATAAAAAGAGTATAGTTTCATCACTTTTTGCTGTTTTCCTTCACAAGTTGTTGAAGAATTAGACCATGTTGGCAGGGACGCCATGATAGATGTTTTCCTAGTCAAACCATCACTCATTGGTTCATCGCCAACAAGAACGATTCAGGGTGTGGGTAAAACGCCGACTGTGGACTGCGGACCGCGGTCTAAATAAAGGATTCTGATTGGTCCATTTCAAGATTTGCAAGGATTGGTTTGCAAATTAGCACCGGAATTACGCAGTCCGTGTTTTACCAACACCCAACAAGAACCGCTTTCAAAAAAAACTCTTTAACGGGAATATCACTGATTGGATTTACTTGCCCCAATTTAGTTTTAACTTGCCCCGGGCCATCGGTACATCGTTATTGTCCAGCCCTGATCTTTGTCTGCTGTTTTGCAATATGTTCTTAAAAACAGCACCCGTTCTCCTGAGATCTGGTGTGACGTCATGTTATGATATCTGAGGCAAGTTCCTCTCCCGAATGTTGGTTCTTTTCCCCAACGGTTGTTTGACGGCGAGCGCTGGATTCCAGTCCTGCAACACCGGTGACCAAATCCAATAACATCCAATAACATCCATACAGTACGCGGGGAGAACATTTCCTGTACGCGTGGGCGGGGAGGTGTCACATTAGCAAAGTGTGTCGCAGCCTAGAGACCGTTGTTTGAAGTCTTGACTGTTTGATATTCCGGCGTTGTTATTGAAGATACATTTATGAATCACCCTAAGACCACCTCAACATTTTCTGACAACCAAAGCCACTTTCTAGGTCCCTGGTATTGTTGTAACCATGACAACCAAGCTGAGATATTTCCAGTCAAGTCCGTTCTTGAATTAACCCGAGCGGGAAAGTCGGACGTTAGCGATGCTTTTATTTTGGTATGCTTGGTGTTTGTTGGAGCATCTTCAGTGTTGCAAGTTTCTGATGCCTGTTATTGACGAGGAACCATCAATCATGAGTCTATCCACCACACTGCTCCCCTTCCTCGCCATACATTAGGAGCTCCATGGTTACTCCAAGCGATTATGTAACGCAATTGCCGCACGGTGACTCAACATCCAAAGACAAAATATGTGGTAAGATTCTAGTGAGGTGGCGGCGAGAGGAGAATTGATTGGTGATGCGCTTATAAGGGGGGAGGAGAAAGCAAGAGGAGTCATCTCGCCAGGTGCCCACACCGACGAGTGGAGCAGGCGAGCCATTTGCAGTCACGCCAAGTAGCGGCTCGCATGAACAGGCAGGCGGTGGGAGGCGGTGCGGCGGCAGCACAGCGAGGCCTTCCCACTCTGCCTCAGTATCGTCCTTCGCTTATTTCTTGTCTTTGCTCATACTTCCCATCGGTGTCTTTTTCCACCTTCTTTTTTTCTCCTCCTCCTCCGCCGCTGTTGTCGCCCCCACTCATACCGGTCCATCCCCGCGTGCACATGATCCTCTACCCACTCGCCGTCTCGCTTCTTCTTCCTTCCCTCCCTCCTCCGCCTCCATCGATGCAGCATCCGTGTGTGCAGAGGGACGCCTCCATGCTTCCGCGTCCTGCGAAGATGGAAGTGCTTTTATTAGCAGCGCTAATGTCAAGCACGGCCTCAACTCGAGGTCGACTGTTATGCAAAAGAGACTTTTAAAAAAGTACTATGTGTCGCCCCCCCCCTGCAGGAGCGCCCAAAGTGTGGCACTAATTAAAAAAAACATGGAAATATCAGTAAACATTTTAAAAAATAACATTTTCATAGCATTCATTCATTCATTTTCTACCGCTTTTTCCTCACGATGGTCGTGGGGGGTGCTGGAGCCTATCCCAGCTGTCTTGGGGCGAGAGGCGGGGTACACCCTGGACTGGTGGCCAGCCAATCACAGGGCACATATAGACAAACAACCATTCACACTCACATTCATACCTATGGACAATTTGGAGTGGCTAATTAACCTAGCTAGCGCACAGACCTCACAGCTACGAGACCAGGGTTCAATTCCACCCTCGGCCATCTCTGTGTGGAGTTTGCATGTTCTCCCCGTGCATGCGTGGGTTTTCTCCGGGTACTCCGGTTTCCTCCCACATTCCAAAAACATGCTAGGTTAATTAGCCACTCCTAATTGTCCATAGGTATGAATGTGAGTGTGAATGGTTGTTTGTCTATATGTGCCCTGTGATTGGCTGGCGACCAGTCTAGGGTGTACCCCGCCTTACGCCCGAAGACAGCTGGGATAGGCTCCAGCACCCCCCACAACCATCGTGAGGAAAAAGCGTTAGAAAATGAATGAATGAATTAACCTAGCATGTTTTTGGAATGTGGGAGGAAACCGGAGTACCCGGAGAAAACCCACGCATGCACGGGGAGAACATGCAAACTCCACACAGAGATGGCCGAGGGTGGAATTGAACCCTGGTCTCCTAGCTGTGAGGTCTGCGCACTAACCACTCGACCACCGTGCCGCCCGGTGCAGACCAAAGAGTGATAATAGGGAGACACCACGGCCTTGTGCTAAAGCACAGAACTACAACACTCAACTTCCCACAATACAGTTCTTCTTAAAGGGCCAGCTTGGCCTATAACAGCATTTATGCGCTGTAAAAAAAAAAAAAGTGAACCGCTATGAAGTGAATGGAAGCTAGCAGGGTTAGCTTGTTTGGTTGTGTGTGTGTTTGCGTGCGACCGCATCAGGTTTTCCAAAAAAAAAAAAAACAAATTTCCACAATAAAAGCTCTGATAAAACATTCCACTGTTCTCAAATATCTTTTTTATTTTTCTACACAAAATAAGATGAAAAATAAATAAACAAATCAAGAATAAAGAAAATCAATCAATCAGTAATAAATAAATATAATAATAATAATAAAAAGTTAAGAAAGCACATATAGTTGGTGGGGAGACAAATGATTTTTTTCATATTAAAATGAACAAAGCATTATTAGAGCCCTGTAGACATGACAAAACACGACTATAGTCACATTTATACTCTTTTTATTTACAACATATTGCGCAACTGCAGGATCTTGAGACACATGCTAACTCGCAAACTAGAGAGCTAGCCACCTAAACGGTAGCCTTCAAGTTATTTCCTTTCAACTTAAATAGCCAAAAACTTACCACTTCCACACGGATAGGGAGGATAACTATTAACAGTTATTTAACCTTTAACATGAACATGAATCAAACGTAATCATTTTTTCTGGGTACATGATACCATACAGCATCCGTATCAAACTTAAACATTAAACTTTCATATCAAGGCGGGGGCCTCAAACTAGTGTCCTGCGGGCCACATTTGGCCCGCGGGCCGCATGTTTGAGACCCCTGCTTTAAACTGACTCAATAATTTTAGATAATCCACTTCCAATTGTTCCAAAATTGGTCAAAGCGATGCTAATATGCGACCTTGATACCACCAGTGCACTGCAAAGGAACCCTTTGGTTCCTGTCTTCCTCCCATGTGACATGCGGGACTGTCTTCCACCCCTCCACCCACCAGGCCGTGCCAAGAAGCATCATCTGTTAGGCTATTACTGTTCTCCATGTGGGAGATTCATCTCGCATTGAGATCAGTCAAAAACAGAGACCCCATTCGCTGTCCTGCTTTGCTTCATGCGAGCGTTGCGAGCAGTGGCGGAGACCACCCGGTGTGGATCACCGTGGTGGTCACAGGTGGTTTGTTGATTCCCACGCCCGCAGAGATTCCAAAAGCGGTGTTCACGCGTATTTGGTGAGCTGATTGGTAATCAAAGAAGTTCAGACGGCTTAAGCGAGCGGGCAGAATCCCCCTCTCAAAAGTCAGCACTTTTGAATGTCAAAGCAGAATGCACGGTCAGCTTTTTGAAGTTTTCCCAAAGAAGTCAGCCATGTCAGGCTGTTGTCATTCACGTCTTTTATCCTGGCTGCAGATAAGAAGTCAATGGTTCGGTATTAGCCACGTTACATTCTGCGTGCTCAGCAGCGGGCCGAAGAAGCCCATGAATAAGCATGCGGCACGGACGTTCGCTGGCATCTATCTGGCTGCTAGTTCAAGGTCTCTGACATAGATCAATCAATAGCTGACGTTGGCTGGATCGAATGTATACAACACAAATATACAAATATTCAACAATATGAGTTGGAATCTATAGAAGATAGACGGATGTTTTAACGGGGGTGAAGAATGAAAGAATGAAGAATGAAAACATGCAATTACCGCTTTGATATTTTGTGAAAAAAATGCATCTCAGTTATGTCATATAAGTGATAAAGCTTATTATTACTATTAACTCTTTTTTCCCCTCATTTTTGCTGTTGTTGTTTTTACATTTTCCAGATATTTTTTTTAAATTAAATTCATTCATTTCATTTTCTACCGGCGAGAGGTGGGGTACACCCTGGACTGGTGGCCGGCCAATCACAGGGCACATATAGTCAAACAACCATTCACACTCACAGTATTTTTTTTAAATTAAATAATCACAGTAAATGCTCTTGTTGTGATATAATGATTTTATTTTCATAATATAACTTTTTTTTGATAACTTAATTTTACTAAAACAAGTTTATTCTGGTACAATTTTCCTTGTTAGAATCTGACATTCATCTATTTATTTTATTGTAAAAAAAATTGTTGTCTTCTTAAAATAAGACATTTTACTTTAATATTTTGACTTTATTTTCATCAGTTTTTTGGTAATTATTTGTATCTTAATTAGAATCTGACATTTATCTATTTATACACAGTAACACAACTTTCTTCATGTAAATTTTTTTCTTTTAATGTTATGACTTTATTCCCATATTATTATAACTTTTTTGCCAACCCAATTTTCCAAAAAATATTTTATTTTGTTTTGTCATACTGTAATGTTACGACTTCTTTTCTTTAATAATTGATCTTTCCACTACTAAAATGACATTATTTTTACTCATAATCACAAGTTTATTCTAAAAAAAAAATATTTTTTTGTCTTCTTAAGATAAGACATTTTAGTTTAATATTTTGACTTTATTTTCATCAGTTTTTTTCTATTTCTGTTTTTTTTTCTAAATGTTCCACCTTTTTTGGTAATTGTTTGTATCTTAATTACTCCCATTTACACATTTACGACCTTGTTTTTCTAACATTATCACTTTTTCTGCAACATAACTTTGTTTTTCATTTGTTTCTCATAATATCATGATTGAAAAATACATACAAATACAAAATATTTTAAAATACATTTGAACTTTACGCTATAAAAAAAAATTTCTTTACAACTTTTTCTGTTAATTTTTGCCTTTTTGATTTTTCAATGATTGCTGATTTTTCCATGTTTTTTTTAGTTTTCTTGTTACATTATATTTTTAGAATGTGCCACAAGTCACTAAAAAATATCCATTGCCCACAAAAGGCCCCCGGGCCACACTTTTGACACCTCTGCTTTAACCCGTTCATGGAAAATTCACCACATTTTCATACACATTCCAGTTTCAGGCGTAGCACCAAATTCTTGTGAGCTTAAAGACTTTTCACTTTCTCTGCCGGTGACGCTGGCCGCAAATTTACACAGGGCGGGGGTCGGTGTGGAGGGGGGGGGGGGGGTCGTGGGTGTTGCCGGAGCGAGTCGCAACCGTGGATTCCCGCTACACTTGGCTAATTCAATTGTGCGAGAACACTTGACTCGTGCATGGAGAACGCCTCAGGTTTCCATTGATCCTATTCCCAGCAAAAAAAGGATCTGGATGACGAGCCGTGTCCGCTCTCCTTGGCCAATCAGAGCGCTGCCAATGTGGGATAATGATCTGCCTCCGGTTATGGCTGGCTAGTAGGGTTTGCAGCCATGACATCATGCCTCTCTTTGATTGACAATGCTGACATTTTTTACTGCAATGGCCTCAACAGTGTCAACATATGTCACCAGTCTGAATGTTTTAGCCGTGTATAAACACTGTATGTATTTACTGTATGTAAAGCCCAAGTAGTCCATGCAGTACTTCAATTATATCCCTATTTACCGTAAACATTGACAGGTTCAGTGGCAACGCGACATTTCAGGTGTGCAAGCAGCTCAAGGCTATCAAATAAAACCACAGGCGCTAAAAGAACCGCCTCTGAGATCATAAGAAGCAAACATATCCATGCACTAAAAGTTCAGTCGTATACTCGGCCTGCTCCCGTACGCCGCACTGAAATATACCGCATCATTACCTTGTTTAATCAGGCACCTGTAGAGCCGCTCGTTTCCTGCATTTGGCTATTTTTACCTCGTGTGCTTGGACGCATATGCTAGCTTATTAGCTTTCTTCTGCTGGGTTGGATGTTGGCTTCAGGCTGAGATGCTTTCGTCAGTCCCTTTAGTGGAGGGAGGGGGGGGTCCCGATACCAACATGCGTCCCTACAGCAGGGGTGTCCAAACTTTTTCCAGCGAGGGCCACACAGTGGAAAATAAATGGTAATGGTAATGGTAATGGTAATGGTAATGGTAATGGTAATGGTAATGGTAATGGTAATGCTAATGGTTTTATTTCATTTGAACATGCATCAGATTCCAATTGAGTGCATCCCATAATCAGTTCCCAGTTCCACATGTCCAAAAGGAGTAGGAAGAAGCAAAGCTTATTAAATCCTACCCCTCCATCTGGTACTTTTACAATCACTAACTGTTACATTTGTTCACTTCCTGCTTTCCATAATACAGTTTAAGGTTTTTTTTTTTTTTTTTTTTTTTTAACCCTTAGATACATAAGTGGGTCAAAAATGACCCAGTCAGGTTGTTTTCTTGAAATATCTTTGTAATGAAAAATTGTTATCATTTCATATTCCAGGTATTCCTCAAAAATCATATTTTTGATATCATGCCGTTCACATTTTTAACTTACGTTTTATACATTTTATGAAATTGTAGTTTTTGTGTTACTACCCCAACCTTCCATAAGTGGGTCAAAAATGACCCGGTCAGGTTGTTTTCTTCAAATATCTTCGTAAAGAAAAATTGTTATCATTTCATATTCCAGGTATTCCTCAAAAATCCTATTTTTGATATCATGCCATTGACATTTTTAACTTCCCTTTATGCAACACACAATGGATCCTCCCATTTTCTATTGTTGTACGGGGTCATTTTCTTTTTCAAAGATGTAAAAAAGTGAAAAATGAAGATATTTCTAACATGAAATCATTCTTGTGTGGTCCTAAATATAATACTAAATATCATACAAGTGATTATTCCTAACCAAAATGGCAACATTGTCATAAAAAGGCATTGATTCTAGTATGGGTGATTTTTGACCCCCTTATGGAAGAGTGGAGGGTCCAGTCACTCGTGCATCTAAGGGTTAATAATGTACCTCGTAGCGAAGTACTGGGTGATATGATCATCCAATGCCATAATGTGTACCATAGTGCGTGTCAATATAGTGATATATATAGCACATCATGACTGGTTCAAGACTCTTCATCCTTGGATTTAGCAAACATCAACTGCTTGTATTGTTTCTTGAATTGGCTCATCGTTGTGCATTGTTTGATTTCAAGTATTGGATGACATTTTTAGCTAATTGCTTATTTTTAGCCTTATGCATTATTTTAGCTGTTTGAAGATGAACTATATCAGCAAGTTGAAGTATTTGTCATTTTACAAATAAGGAGTTAGTATGTTCTCTGTAGGCGGCATTATGAATTATCCTTACTGACCTTTTTTGTAGTACTTTTTGCAGTACTGCCGTTAAGATAATGCCGTTTATAGAAAGATGAATCTTACTGTGTTCAGTGTTTACATTTCAATAAATATTTGTTTCAACTTGAGACCTGTAGTATTTGTTATCATTGTCATTTTTTCATGTAAATTGATAAATTGAGGGAGCAAAAGCAGAATCGGCCATCGGCTAAGGTTCAAATCCCTACTTTGGAGAGATGTGGGAGCAGTAAGTCTGCACTATAGCGCTTCTTGGAGACACACACAAAGATAGCATATTAACATTAAAGCTACACACACACACACACACACACACACACACACACACACACACAAAACGAACGACTAAAAGGCAGATTTGAGCCTGCATGTCTGCATCCAACCTGTGCAGGACTGGCAACCTGCCCGCTCTGCTGCCATCTGCGCAAGGCATGCTGGGATTGGCTGTAGCACGAGGTGGGCGGGGAAGGATGAGGTGGGCGACATGCGTGATGCATCTTGCCTCTCATTCACGTATCCAAGCGACCGGACTGATTTTGTAGCCTTTTAGTGGAGCATTAGACTTGTAATATTATGAGGGCCTCTCGGCCCAAGACAGCTGGGATAGGCTCCAGCACCATAGCGACCTTCGTGAGGATAAACGGTAGAAAATGAATGAATGAATTTTATATATATATATATATATATATGCTGCACAGCGGTGGAGTGGTTAGCGCGCAGACCTCACAGCTAGGAGACCCGAGTTCAATTCCACCCTCGGCCATCTCTGTGTGGAGTTTGCATGTTCTCCCCGTGCATGCGTGGGTTTTCTCCGGGTACTCCGGTTTCCTCCCACATTCCAAAAACATGCTAGGTTAATTAGCCACTCCAAATTGTCCATAGGTATGAATGTGAGTGTGAATGGTTGTTTGTCTATATGTGCCCTGGGATTGGCTGGCCACCAGTCCAGGGTGCACCCCGCCTCTCGCCCGAAGACAGCTTGGATAGGTTCCAGCATCCCCCACGACCCTTGTGAGGATAAGTGGTAGAAAATGAATGAATGAATATTTCAATATATGTCTATTCGTACAAGCTAAAGATGCTACGATCAATCAGCCACCAATCAGTATCGGCCGATTTTCATGAAAAATCACAAAATGCCGATACCTATGGCTTGCAATGTTGTATCATGCAGCCAAACATAAAGCATAAAGCACTAACCAAAAAACACTGCAGGCAAAAAAAAAGTATTGCATGTACTTCCAGGTAATGCTAAAAGCCAGACAACAGAAATACGAAAACAAGTTACCGAGCACAGCGAAAGGGATTGTAGCATGAGGACGCTTGAGGGACGATCTGGCAAAGATCAGCACTGACTGCCATACTTAAGAAGCTCAGATGTTAATTGGCAGCAGGTACTTACGTATGCCTCATGGCTGTCACGGTGTGATCGTCATTCAGACGGCAGCTAACGCAGCTATGTGGCCAACACTCCCTCGTATGTGCGTGACAGTCAGAAGGCTACGCTAATAACATGAAAAGTAATCTAATTCATCAGACGAGATGAGCAGCGGAAGACACTGACTGATCGCTTTCTCACGTAGCTGGAAGTTCTACCGATGTACTCTCACATCCAAATATCCTTTAACCCTTAAATGCACCAGTGACTGGACCCTCCACTCTTCCATAAGGGGGGCAAAAATCACCCATACTAGAATCAATGCCTTTTTATGACAATGTTGCCATTTTGGTTAGGAATAATCACTTGTATGATATTTAGTATTATATTTAGGACCACACAAGAATGATTTCATGTTAGAAACATCTTCATTTTTCACTTTTTTACATCTTTGAAAAAGAAAATGACCCCGTACAACAATAGAAAATGGGAGGATCCATTGTGTGTTGCATGAAGGGAAGTTAAAAATGTCAATGGCATGATTTTAAAAACATGTTTTTTGAGGAATACCTGGAATATGAAATGATAACAAATTTTCATGAAAGATATTTGAAGAAAACAACCTGACCGGGTCATTTTTGACCCACTTATGGAAGGTTGGGGTAGTAACACAAAAACTACAATTTCTTAAAATGTATAAAATGTAAGTTAAAAATGTGAATGGCATGATATCAAAAACATGATTTTGAGGAATACCTGGAATATGAAATGATAAAAAAATTTCATTACGAAGATATTTCAAGAAAACAACCTGACCGGGTCATTTTTGACCCACTTATGGAAGGTTGGGGTAGTAACACAAAAACTGCAATTTCTTAAAATGTATAAAAGATAAGTTAAAAATGTGAATGGCATGATATCAAAATCATGTTTTTTGAGGAATACCTGGAATATGAAATGATAACAATTTTTCATTAGGAAGATATTTCAAGAAAACAACCTGACCGGGTCATTTTTGACCCACTTATGCATCTAAGGGTTAACAAGAAAACCAAAAAAAAAAAGACAGTAATTTAGAATGAAAAAGTAATACTATTAGGAAAAATAATGTAATTTTAGAATGAAAGACATGATTGAAGAATTGAAGCAATAAATCCTGACTACGTCTGGAATGAGTGATGTGCTTGTAAATGCATCAGTTAACAATGTCAGCAAACGATTGCATCACAGAGTTTCCGGCTCCACGTGGGGGGGGGGGTTCTCCTCTTGCTGGATTAGAAAGTTTGCCGAGTGCGTGTCCTCGTCGCTCCTCTTCCTCACATCCGTCCAGCCTGACATGCCAGCGTTCCTTTGAGCTGGATGGCGCCGTGCGTGCGCCGTGTTCTTCTGATGATTGTTGACGAGGACCCCATCAACCCCATCATGTGCGCAGATTTAGGATCAAGTTTTAAGCGCACTTCTTCAATGCCTACGGGGGGGGGCATCACGTGTTGACTGGCGATGATTTTGGTGTGAAAATGTGAAGTGATGTCAACTGGCAGGGATGTGCACCACTCATGCAGAGCGGGCGCATGTGCTTCTACTGGACTTGTACGTCTCCTCATGTTAGCATTGGCACTGCAAAGATGCTGGGGAAGCCTGAGGTGCACGACTGGTGACATGACAGCGGTGGCTCAGGATAGACCCTCACCTCGTAGTCAGCCTCTGTCATATACAGGATCTTTGAATCACGTAGTAGGTCCTTGTTAGAGAAATGTGTTATATTTGCACTTAAAATAACTTTATGGTCTTCTTCAGCTTTCTTCATCTGATTTTAACAGATTGCTTTGATAGAAGTCCTCCATGTGCTTATCACCTGAATTTAACCCTTAGATGCATAAGTGGGTCAAAAATGACCCGGTCAGGTTGTTTTCTTCAAATATCTTCGTAATGAAAATTTTTATCATTTCATATTTCAGGTATTCCTCAAAAAACATGTTTTTGATATCATGATGTTCACATTTTTAACTTACCTTTTATACATTTTAAGAATTTTTTGTTTTTGTGTTACTACCCCAACCTTCCATAAGTGGGGCAAAAATGACCCGGTCAGGTTGTTTTCTTGAAATATCTTCCTAATGAAATTTTTTTTATCATTTCATATTCCAGGTATTCCTCAAAAACATGTTTTTGATATCATACCATTCACATTTTTAACTTATGTTTTATACATTTTAAGAAATTTTTAGTTTTTGTGTTACTACCCCAACCTTCCATAAGTGACCTGGTCAGGTTGTTTTCTTGAAATATCTTCATAATGACATTTTTTATCATTTCATATTCCAGGTATTCCTCAAAAAACATGTTTTTGATATCATGATGTTCACATTTTTAACTTACCTTCTATAAATTTTAAGAATTTTTTGTTTTTGTGTTACTACCCCAACCTTCCATAAGTGGGTCAAAAATGACCCGGTCAGGTTGTTTTCTTGAAATATCTTCATAATGAATTTTTTTCATCATTTCATATTCCAGGTATTCCTAAAAAAAAACATGTTTTTGATATCATGCCATTCACATTTTTAACTTATCTTTTATACATTTTAAGAAATTGTAGTTTTTGTGTTACTACCCCAACCTTCCATAAGTGGGTCAAAAATGACCCGGTCAGGTTGTTTTCTTCAAATATCTTCCTAATGAAAAAAAAATAAAAAATTGTTATCATTTCATATTCCAGGTATTCCTAAAAAATCCCATTTTTGATATCATGCCATTGACATTTTGAACTTCCCTTTATGGAACACACAATGGATCCTCCCATTTTCTATTGTTGTACGGGGTCATTTTCTTTTTCAAAGATGTAAAAAAGTGAAAAATGAAGATGTTTCTAACATGAAATCATTCTTGTGTGGTCCTAAATATAATACTAAATATCATACAAGTGATTATTCCTAACCAAAATGGCAACATTGTCATAAAAAGGCATTGATTCTAGTATGGGTGATTTTTGACCCCCTTATGGAAGAGTGTAGGGTCCAGTCACTCGTGCATCTAAGGGTTAATAACCACCGATCTAGAAAGTTTTCTGTGCTGGTTATTTAGTGTAGCTGCTCTGCAGGAGTCCACAACTGAATACAAAGGGTCGAAAAAGAAGCATAGTAGGTCCCCTTTAAAAAAAAAAAAGGAGTACTCCGGTTATTTCAAAGACCTTTGACTAATGTTTTTGCAATAGTTCCTTAAAAATGACAGATCACTCTTGTCATATAGAGGATCTTTGATGTGATCTTTGCAGCAGCTCCAGTAAGTTCATCCTTAAAAACAGCAGCGTGCTTCTGGCTTATAGAGCAGTGGATCTCAGCTCTGAGTGGTGTAAATCTGTTTTTATTTATGACTTTATTGTGATTATAAGGGAATATATTATCAGGGAAGAGCCTTGCCTTGACATTTATACAAAATAATAATAACGAATGAAGAATATGCCCCCCCTAGTGGCTCTAAGAATGTTGGATATCCATGAGACGGATGAATCCAATGGATGGATATAGCTTATCATTTATGCTCCATGTGCAAAGATGTCTTCCTCCAGAATGTTTATTGCATGCTCTGCAGCTGTCATGTCACTTTGTGTACTCTAGTGTGTGTGTGTGTGTGTGTGTGTGTGTGATTACTTGCGTGTTCACGCGTCATCTACTTGAGGAAAAGGTGAGCTAAGAAGATTTTGTGCATGTGAGATTCCCACTGGCGGAATGTGTGCCCCCAAAACATATTCCCATCTCATTCCCCAAATGAGTATGAAGGCCTGGTCGTTAATGGAGTTAGTGAGCATGTGCACTGGTGATCCTCCACAGGAAGTGACAACCAGCGATGGGATGCCATGTAGTCATGAATATGTAAAAACTTTGGAGTGGAAGCTGTCAAAAGAGCCTGCTTCATTTCTCAGAGGACGACTTATCGGTGTAAGAAGACACGGATGCTTGTTGTTGTGGAAGTGCTGCACTTTCCCTTTCGCTTCGCTTCATTGGCTGCAGGAAATACGGAATATGAAACCATGTGACCTGCTATCGCTAGCATGCCCTGAAATGGAACTTTTTATCCTTCCAGTCAGGGATGTTCCAATCTGGGTTTTATGCTGCCGAGACCCATACCGATAATCCATGAGTGAAATCGTCCGACAACAATCCACATCTGCTGAGCCCTTCCAGCCGCATCCGCTGCATTCTGAACCGAAGATGCAGCCGAATGCCGGCATTCGTTCGTCAATTTGGCACCAAAGCTGAAATCAGTGTGCACGTTTCAAGCGCGGCGCAAATGCTGACTCGTCACGGTCCAATTGAGCTCTACACCCTCATCGGACAGTCAGATCTGGAGGCTGACGTAGTCCCGCACGCAACAAAAGTTCCTCCTACACCAGGGGTCTCAAACTCAATTTACCTGGGGGCCACTGGAGCTAGGGTCTGGGCGAGGCTGGGCCGCATCAGGTTTTCCCCCCCAAAAAACAAAAAACGCATTTATTAAAAACAGAAAAACGAATAAACTTTGGTTCCGATTTTCTACAAGAAAAGCTCTGATAAAACATTCCACTGTTCTCAAATATCTTACTTTTTATTTTTCCACACAAAATAAGATGAAAAATAAATAAACAAATCAAGAATAAAGAAAATCAATCAATCAGTAATAAATAAATATAATAATAATAATAAAAAGTTAAGAAAGCACATATAGTTGGTGGGTAGACAAATGATTTTTTTCATATTAAAATGAACAAAGCATTATTAGAGCCCTGTAGACATGACAAAACACGACTATAGTCACATTTATACTCTTTTTATTTACAACATATTGCGCAACTGCAGGGTCTTGAGACACATGCTAACTCGCAAACTAGAGAGCTAGCCACCTAAACGGTAGCCTTCAAGTTATTTCCTTTCAACTTAAATAGCCAAAAACTTACCACTTCCACACGGATAGGGAGGATAACTATTAACAGTTATTTAACCTTTAACATGAACATGAATCAAACGTAATCATTTTTTCTGGGTACATGATACCATACAGCATCCATATCAAACTTAAACATTAAACTTTCATATCAAGGCGGGGGCCTCAAACTAGTGTCCTGCGGGCCACAGTTGGCACATTTGTGAGTCATGTTGTGCAGGTTGCAAAACTTCTATCACTCTCACGAAGACAGGAAGTCCCACACACATAATAATAATAATAATTATTATTATTAGATTATTATATTACTATATTATTATTAGAACTATTATGATTATTATAATTATTATATTAATGCTAATTATTATATTAATTATATATAATATTATTGTTATATTTGCATATTTTACATAATAATATAATATTATTATTTTAATTTTATTGTAATTATTATAATATTTTATTATTTTTTAAATATTTAAATATAAATATAAAATAATAAATAATAATAGCAGATTGCATGACAATTTTACAGATACAATAATACCAGGTGGACTGTTACGTGTAAAATATATAGTCTGCCCCCCCCCCCCCCCCCCCGTAAATTTTGTCATATCAATGCGGCCCGCGAGTCAAAAAGTTTGCCCACCCCTGAGTTAGTATGTTCTTTGTATGTTCTCTGAAATTTGAGCTTGATGTAAGCAGCTCTTCGGCGATCAGTAAGTCTCACTCGGGCCAGTTTTCAACCAGAGCGAGCGGTAAAGCACCGTCAGGAGTAACACCAGACACTAAAATGCTAATAAAGAATGGTGGTCATCAAAATGTTATCGGAATGAAATGAATGCGGCTTTGCTCCTGCTGTTTATGAGGTGCGAGCGGAGCTCTTCTCTTGGAACGTCCTGTCGGCGTGGAAATGCTGGCTGCTCATGGAGCTGAGAAAAAGGGCCGGGTGGAAGCAACAATGTTGGTGTTGATGGCCGTTGTTGCCAAACAAGCGAGGGTCTGATAGCTAGCAGCCTGT
The DNA here is from genome assembly GCF_030265055.1 of Doryrhamphus excisus. Taxonomy (NCBI): domain Eukaryota; kingdom Metazoa; phylum Chordata; class Actinopteri; order Syngnathiformes; family Syngnathidae; genus Doryrhamphus; species Doryrhamphus excisus. The sequence goes on along the minus strand of NC_080482.1, from coordinate 16,911,950 downwards.
GAAAGATGACACTCGCTATTTTGCTACTTAATCCGCGGCGGCTGATAGCTGCGCCCAATATTTACGCTGTCCTTTTATTATTCATGGCAGAATAATCACAAGATCTCAAGGCTGCTTTTTTTTTTTTTTTTTTTTTGGCTCGTTTTCATTTTTTGTTGGAATTTTTTCAGTTTGAAGCGAGATGTGCAAATGTGCTCGGACGGCCGCTGATTACGCAATCTCAGACTCAAAGTGACTCGTCTTAAAAGCTGCAGCTCATTTTCTCATGAAAGTACTTATCGCTGATGAATTGCTACTCATCGCCATCACTGATTACGTGTGTCATTCATCTGAGTCTGCTACATTTTGGAAGATACAGTAACTCGTTATTGAGGACATTCCCAAAGCTTTTCCATGGGATGCAACTTGGTACACTTTTAGGGACATCAGTTAGTTCTTTTCCAACCATTTTAACTGTGATGAATTCATGGAGGTCGAATTCAGAGAGTCAGACTCATTTATTGAGACACTCATTTTTGACCCACTTATGGAAGGTTGGGGTAGTAACACAAAAACTACAATTTCTTAAAACGTATAAACGATAAGTGAAAAATGTGAATGGCATGATATTAAAAACATGTTTTTTTTAGGAATACCTGGAATATGAAATGATGAAAATTTTTCATTACGAACATATTTGAAGAAAACAACCTGACCGGGTCATTTTTGACCCACTTATGGAAGGTTGGGGTAGTAACACAAAAACTACAATTTCTTAAAATGTATAAAAGGTAAGTTAAAAATGTGAATGGCATGATATCGAAAATACGATTTTTTAGGAATACCTGGAATATGAAATGATAAAAAATTTTCATTATGAAGATATTTCAAGAAAACAACCTGACCGGGTCATTTTTGACACGCTTATGGAAGGTTGGGGTAGTAACACAAAAACTACAATTTCTTAAAATGTATAAACGATAAGTGAAAAATGTGAATGGCATGATATCGAAAATATGATTTTTTAGGAATACCTGGAATATGAAATGAGGAAAATTTTCATTATGAAGATATTTCAAGAAAACAACCTGACCGGGTCATTTTTGACCCACTTATGGAAGGTTGGGGTAGTAACACAAAAACTACAATTTCTTAAAACTTATAAGAGGTAAATTAAAAATGTGAATGGCATGATAGCAAAAACATGTTTTTTGAGGAATACCTGGAATATGAAATGATGAAAAATTTTCATTAGGAAGATATTTCAAGAAAACAACCTGACCGGGTCATTTTTGACCCACTTATGGAAGGTTGGGGTAGTAACACAAAAACAAAAAATTCTTAAAATGTATAAAAGATAAGTTAAAAATGTGAACGGCATGATAGCAAAAACATGTTTTTTTTTAGGAATACCTGGAATATGAAATGATGAAAAATTTTCATTATGAAGATATTTGAAGAAAACAACCTGACCGGGTCATTTTTGACCCACTTATGCATCTAAGGGTTAAAGGCCACAAAGGCTCTTTCTCCAGACATGTATAATTGTGTACACACGTAGTGTTTTTTAGGTATTGTTAAACCCCTTGTTGCCAGGTGGTGTAAGACTCTTACTCCCTCATGTGAGGAGGACGCTAACTCCGTTTAAAGGGATACAGTCACCCCCGATAATTTTAGCAGGATACCTCATATTTACTGGTGTCAGTTTTGAGTGTACAACTCTAGCTAATGCCAGCCAGCTTGTGTTTTCTTTCTACTCCTAAATGTCAACCACTCCCAAGGAAGAAGACTGCTACTTTTATAGACCAGTGACGGTTTTACACGGCTGGCCCGGAGCGCTGCGTACCTGCCAAAGTGACTCTGCAGGTGAAGAGCTCCATGGAGCTGATTAATTACACACTGTGACTTCTACTCCTATAAGTCATAGCACAGGCCTCCGGTGTAGTCCAGGTTTTTCTGCTCTTTCGGGGGCGTGACTCGCTCGGTTGAAACTGACGACAAGATTGACATAGCATGGCCAGACGGCCCTTGACCGTTGCTCTGTTGTCACTTGGAGGTAAATATATGTATGATATATGGGGCTGCAAAGGGGGGGCGGCGATGACACGTCGTCTGGGGAATAGATTCCAAATATGGGAATAAAGTCATGATATTCCAGGAAGAAAGTTGAAATAGTTGGAAAAACAAAAAAAACAGCGCAAAATGAAAACAACTAGAGATGTTCCCATCAGGGTTTTATGCTGCCGATACCGATCCTGATAACACATGAGTGACATCGTCCGATACCGATACCAATACCAATATCGATCACATGGATGAAGTGTAAATGTTTAACTATACTACTGACTATATTGTGGTCATCCATTTTCTTGTGAGAGCTATTTTTACACAACCCAAATGAAAAGCAGGTTTATCCACCTCTGCTGGGCCCCCCCCGCTGCCCGTTCCAACCTACTAAAGCGTGTTCGTGGCATTTACAATCAGAATAGCACTTGTTAGCGCAATTCTGCAACTTCACTGCTGCCGTCATTTTGTATCGTTTTTTTATTAATTGGTGAGGTTACATATTTATTGATTCTATAACATTTATATGATTTAGTTTGATATATTTTTTTGCAAATTGTGCTGACAGCAGAATAGTGTTTATTTTGTATTCTTTTGTCAATTCTTTTTTCCAACAAAACTCCGTCAAACTGATGTTAACTGTTCAGCTGTCCGTTTGACATCATTTTTTAATATTTATTGTCAATCAGAAATCACTCCACACTCTTTATTGCTCCCTGGTTCTACCATATCTTACTTATTGTGTGGAAATATGGGATCATAACTATAAAAGCAATCTTCACTGGCTAAATGTACTGCAAAAAAGGTCAGTAAGGACCGTCTGCTTTAAATCACATCACATATTTTCAATCATATTTACGTAGGTCTCAGGACTGGGGTGGCCATTCTAGAACGTTGTTCCTCTAGAACTTGCTCCTCTGCATGAAGGACTTACTGTGCGATGACATGCATGTGCTTTATATACTTCCGCACACCCCCCCCCACCAGTGAACTTGTGACCAAATATTGCATTCGTCAATAATATTTAAACTTCATGCTGTGTTTTTTTCGTAATATTTTGACTTTATTTTTCAGATATTTTGTATTTATTGTCATGAAATTACTTCTCCTTTTTAAATTGTATGGTCATATCACTGAGTACTTTGGTACGAGGTGCATTATTTAAAAAAAAAAAACAAAAAAAAAACCTTAAACTGTATTATGGAAAGCAGGAAGTGAACAAATGTAAGAGTTAGTGATTGTAAAAGTACCAGATGGAGGGGTAGGATTTAATAAGCTTTGCTTCTTCCTACTCCTTTTGGACATGTGGAACTGGGAACTGATTATGGGATGCACTCAATTGGAATCTGATGCATGTTCAAATGAAATTAAACCATTACCATTACCATTACCATTACCATTACCATTACCATTACCATATAATATGTGGCCATGGGTGGATTTTGTCTTAAGCTGCTCTGACCTTTCCGTCCAGTATCAGCCGGTGAAGACCCAGCGTCTTTTTCTTGAAACATAAAGATTCACAGCAGTGCAACTAAGTCTCCAAAAACTGTGACAAATACCGATTCATACTTTGGAAGGAATATGCTGATTCATCTTTTCTTCTCCTCAGCAGACTCAGGTACAGACTGCTGAAAACACAGTGAATCTTCACTGTGACTTTTCTTCCTGTTTTGGCTTCATTGTTTGTCAGGCAGTCCTGGGGCGTCGTGACGAGGCACGTTTTGTTATGAAAAGTTTCTGTCCCGAGCCTTTGGGTAATAAGACAATGACACAGTTCTTCGTCTATCTCTGGATCCAGGACGGATGACTATAATTGTTCTTTATCTCTACGGGACGGGACGGCCCGGCTCGGCCTGCTTTTCGTTTTGACACAAAAACACACACAAGGGTCAAAGGCTACGTTTACGTTGAAGGTCAATTCCAATTTTGAGTTGTTTTTTTCTTATCGGTGTGATACCCATGAATATATAGGATGAATGTTTGGGTTGCATATACATATGCGACCTATATGTCATCAGAAACCGACAAAAGTCACACTTTGTCGCAAAAATAGACAGTAGTGAAGAAAAATGGGGGACAAAAGAGCCAAACATGTTTTTAATATCATGCCATTCACATTTTTTACTTACCTTTTATACATTTTAAGAAATTGTAGTTTTTGTGTTACTACCCCAACCTTCCATAAGTGGGTCAAAAATGACCCGGTCAGGTTGTTTTCTTGAAATATCTTCATAATGAACATTTTTTATCATTTCATATTCCAGATATTCCTAAAAAAACGTTTTTAATATCATGCCATTCACATTTTTTACTTACCTTTTATACATTTTAAGAAATTATCGCATATTTCCACACAATAAGTAAGATATGGTAGAACCAGAGAGCAATAAAGAGTGTGGAGTGATTTCTGATTGACAACAAATTTTGCTTTGTTCAATACTGAAATATTTCTGTCCACCTTATGTTGTATATTTGTAATATGAGGTTTCCAGCTCATATTTTCATCTATTGTGATCCCCAGAAATGTATTTTCCTTCACCCTTTCAATGTCTACACCGTCTATTTGTATTTGCTGGTACGTGTCCTTTCTGCTGTTAGCAAACAGCATGATTTTAGTTTTATTTAAGTTCAAGTAAAACTGAACAAGAACAAATGGAGGCGAGCAATCGGCACTGGACTGCTGGGGAAAGTTTGTTTCTGATCCAAACTAAATTTCAAGACTCGCAATAAGAGGCGAGAGGCGGGGTACACCCTGGACTGGTGGCCAGCCAATCCCAGGGCACATATAGACAAACAACCATTCACACTCACATTCATACCTATGGACAATTTGGAGTGGCTAATTAACCTAGCATGTTTTTGGAATGTGGGAGGAAACCGGAGTACCCGGAGAAAACCCACGCATGCACGGGGAGAACATGCAAACTCCACGCAGAGATGCCGGAGCGGGGAATCGAACTCGGGTCTCCTAGCCGTGTGGCCTGTGCGCTAACCAATGCCATGTTTGTTCATGTAGAGCCCTGTAAATCCTTCCAGCTATGCAGAAAGACGTACAAAGTAAGTTTATCTTTCAAATAAAAACAAAACAAAAACATAAGCGCCCGTGGAGTTTTTTTTGATATGACAAAGAACCTCAGCGGCTGATCTGCAGCTGGAATGTAGACCATCTGTAGGGACCTCTGTGACCGGTTGGGATCTAGTTTGACCCGGAATGACATGTTGTCTATGTCGTATGAAGTTTATAAAGCACTACTTCCTGTTTCTTGTGTCAGTCAATACAGCAGCACTTTGTGTTATTACTCCTTGGCTCCATGATTTTGATTTGATGTCAGGTTATGCTTTGTCGAATATACTCTTGATTGATCGCTCTTTGAGTTATGGACAGCTTCCTGCCAAACTCTGCCTGTTGCAAAGTGTCCCCATCAATCAAAGTCGTGTTTTTTTTCCCCCCTCGTCTTTTTAATCGTGCTCCTTCATCACGCGGCTCATTGTGGGACCAGCGTTTGGTTTCTGCATGCGGAAAGATTGTGTTGTGAGTGTAGGCGTGTAGGCAGCAGCACAAAAGCAGCGTGGACATGCTGAAGAGTTATCGTGACCTCACCGAGGTATCTGCCGCCTCACTCATGAATGGTGTGAACTTTATTTTAAGTGCTATTGTACTGTCCTAACGTTGAATATTACATGAAAGCGTCAGCCGTGCATCAGACTGGCAGCCTTCCCTGGAGTCCCTGGAGGCCACATACATTTGCTTGACACTTGGACAGATAAAACGAGGGATGCGAGCAACGGATGAGGGAGGGAAAGCAGAGTAAAGTGGCGGAGAGTTGTGGGAGGGAGTGTAAGTGAGTGGGTGCCTGAGAGCGAGCCAGCGAGCAGCTGAGAGGAAGATGCCGAGGAGGAGGAGGAGGAGGACGAGGAGGACGAGGAGGAGGATACTTTGCAGCTAAAAGAGGCAACTTTGCTGTCGGCCAAAGCTTGAATGGCCTCAAGCTGTTGCCGTCATTCACTGCATAGAAAACCTGTTTATGACCATTTAATTATTGTTTTTACCCCTGTTAGAGCTCCTTAGACAGGAAATAGCACCCCTATAGTACACATAATAATATCAAAATGCCATCTTGGACATACAGTAATTAATAAATTGAATATTTTCCTAGTTAGCATAGAAGTCCTGTTTATGACCATTTAAATAATGTTTATACCCCTGTTAGAGCTCCTTAGACATGAAATAGCACCCCTATAGTACACATAATAATATAAAAGAAGCCATCTTGGACATACAGTAATTAATAAATGGAATATTTTCCTAGTTAGCATAGAAATCCTGTTTATGACCATTTAAATATTGTTTTTACCCCTGTTAGAGCTCCTTAGACACGAAATAGCACCCCTATAGTACACATAATAATATAAAAGAAGCCATCTTGGACATACAGTAATTAATAAATGGAATATTTTCCTAGTTAGCATAGAAATCCTGTTTATGACCATTTAAATATTGTTTTTACCCCTGTTAGAACTCCTTAGACATGAAATAGCACCCCTACACTACACATAATAATATAAAAGAAGCCATCTTGAACATACAGTAATTAATACATGGAATATTTTCCTAGTTAGCATAGAAAACCTGTTTATGACCATTTAAATATTGTTTTTACCCCTGTTGGAGCTCCTTAGACATGGAATAGCACCCCTATAGTACACATAATAATATCAAAAAGCCATCTTGGACATACAGTAATTAATAAATGGAATATTTTCCTAGTTAGCATAGAAATCCTGTTTATGACCATTTAAATATTGTTTTTACCCCTGTTAGAGCTCCTTAGACACGAAATAGCACCCCTATAGTACACATAATAATATAAAAGAAGCCATCTTGGACATACAGTAATTAATAAATGGAATATTTTCCTAGTTAGCATAGAAATCCTGTTTATGACCATTTAAATATTGTTTATACCCCTGTTAGAGATCCTTAGACATGACATAGCACCCCTATAGTACACATAATAATATAAAAGAAGCCATCTTGGACATACAGTAATTAATAAATGGAATATTTTCCTAGTTAGCATAGAAATCCTGTTTATGATCATTTAAATTTTTTTACCCCTGTTAGAGATCCTTAGACATGAAATAGCACCCCTATAGTACACATAATAATATAAAAGAAGCCATCTTGGACATACAGTAATTAATAAATGGAATATTTTCCTAGTTAGCATAGAAATCCTGTTTATGACCATTTAAATATTGTTTTTACCCCTGTTAGAGCTCCTTAGACACGAAATAGCACCCCTATAGTACACATAATAATATAAAAGAAGCCATCTTGGACATACAGCCATGAAAAATTGAATATTTTCCTAGTTAGCATAGAAATCCTGTGTATGACCATTTAAATATTGTTTTTACCCCTGTTGGAGCTCCTTAGACATGAAATAGCACCCCTATAGTACACATAATAATATCAAAAAGCCATCTTGGACATACAGTAATTAATAAATGGAATATTTTCTTAGTTAGCATAGAAAACCTATTTATGAACATTTAAATATTGTTTTTACCCCTGTTAGAGCTCCTTAGACATGAAATAGCACCCCTATAGTATACATAATAATATAAAAGAAGCCATCTTGGACATACAGTAATTAATAAATGGAATATTTTCCTAGTTAGCATAGAAATCCTGTTTATGACCATTTAAATATTGTTTTTACCCCTGTTAGAGCTCCTTAGACACGAAATAGCACCCCTATAGTACACATAATAATATAAAAGAAGCCATCTTGGACATACAGTAATTAATAAATGGAATATTTTCCTAGTTAGCATAGAAATCCTGTTTATGACCATTTAAATATTGTTTATACCCCTGTTAGAGATCCTTAGACATGACATAGCACCCCTATAGTACACATAATAATATAAAAGAAGCCATCTTGGACATACAGTAATTAATAAATGGAATATTTTCCTAGTTAGCATAGAAATCCTGTTTATGATCATTTAAATTTTTTTACCCCTGTTAGAGATCCTTAGACATGAAATAGCACCCCTATAGTACACATAATAATATAAAAGAAGCCATCTTGGACATACAGTAATTAATAAATGGAATATTTTCCTAGTTAGCATAGAAATCCTGTTTATGACCATTTAAATATTGTTTTTACCCCTGTTAGAGCTCCTTAGACACGAAATAGCACCCCTATAGTACACATAATAATATAAAAGAAGCCATCTTGGACATACAGCCATGAAAAATTGAATATTTTCCTAGTTAGCATAGAAATCCTGTGTATGACCATTTAAATATTGTTTTTACCCCTGTTGGAGCTCCTTAGACATGAAATAGCACCCCTATAGTACACATAATAATATCAAAAAGCCATCTTGGACATACAGTAATTAATAAATGGAATATTTTCTTAGTTAGCATAGAAAACCTATTTATGAACATTTAAATATTGTTTTTACCCCTGTTAGAGCTCCTTAGACATGAAATAGCACCCCTATAGTATACATAATAATATAAAAGAAGCCATCTTGGACATACAGTAATTAATAAATGGAATATTTTCCTAGTTAGCATAGAAATCCTGTTTATGACCATTTAAATATTGTTTTTACCCCTGTTAGAGCTCCTTAGACACGAAATAGCACCCCTATAGTACACATAATAATATAAAAGAAGCCATCTTGGACATACAGTAATTAATAAATGGAATATTGTCCTAGTTAGCATAGAAATCATGTTTATGACCATTTAAATATTGTTTTTACCCCTGTTAGAACTCCTTAGACATGAAATAGCACCCCTACACTACACATAATAATATAAAAGAAGCCATCTTGAATATACAGTAATTAATAAATGGAATATCTTCCTAGTTAGCATAGAAAACCTATTTATGACCATTTAAATATTGTTTTTACCCCTGTTAGAGCTCCTTAGACACGAAATAGCACCCCTATAGTACACATAATAATATAAAAGAAGCCATCTTGGACATACAGCCATGAAAAATTGAATATTTTCCTAGTTAGCATAGAAATCCTGTTTATGACCATTTAAATATTGTTTTTACCCCTGTTTGAGATCCTTAGACATGACATAGCACCCCTATAGTACACATAATAATATAAAAGAAGCCATCTTGGACATACAGTAATTAATACATGGAATATTTTCTTAGTTAGCATAGAAAACCTATTTATGAACATTTAAATATTGTTTTTACCCCTGTTAGAGCTCCTTAGACATGAAATAGCACCCCTATAGTATACATAATAATATAAAAGAAGCCATCTTGGACATACATTAATTAATAAATTAATCATTTGGCTTTAAAATGCTTATTTTAGTTAAAGAATATGTACAATTTGCTTAAATCTACCAGTGACCATACATACATTTTTTTTTTACATACATACATACATATTTGAAAAAGTGCAATAGGGTGAGGGAGCAATGTTTGAACGTGTCCCAACTTAATTGAACAATTTTATTATTTTTAATATTTTTATCATTTTATTTTATCTTATTAATCTAAAAAAAAGAACAATACGTGAAATATTCTAATTTCATTAATCAATTCTATCAAAGTTAAATATATTGACAAAGTTAATTTAACAGGAACATTATTAAAAAAAACCCTCATCCTAAAAAACGTGGTTTATAAAAGAGTTTTGATGCAAGTGGCAACGCAAGGTGTGAGACTGAGACTGAGACTATTTCAAGAGAAAAACATCACAGGCATCCAAATAATCATAAAAATAGAAAAACTCACACATGAGAGTATGACAATGTGATCTTTTTTACTTGTGTGTGTTTTTTTTTCATGTTTAATCCCAGGCCTCGGGATACTGAGGATGAAAGGATGCATGAGTGACAGTGTTAACAACAAGGAAGTCACATTTTAAAAAGACGACCAATGAGACGGGAGGAGGTGACAAGTTAAACTGATGGAAGGCAAAGAGAATGATGGGAGGAAGGAGTGATTGTACTTTATGCAAATATTCTTTTTCTACACTTATTACTTCATTACAACAATAATACCAATGGCATTTTTTTCCAAGTCAAATGACAGAAATGGTAATGGTAATGGTAATGGTAATGGTAATGGTAATGGTAATGGTAATGGTAATGGTAATGGTAATGGTAATGGTAATGGTAATGGTTATATTTCATTTGAACATGCATCAGATTCCAATTGAGTCCATCCCATAATCAGTTCCCAGTTCCACATGTCCAAAAGGAGTAGGAAGAAGCAAAGCTTATTAAATCCTACTCCTCCATCTGGTACTTTTACAATCACTAACAGTTTTTATTTTTATTTTTATTTTTATTTTTATTTTTATTTTTATTTTTATTTTTATTTTTATTTTTATTTTTATTTTTATTTTTATTTTTATTTTTATTTTTATTTTTATTTTTATTTTTATTTTTATTTTTATTTTTATTTTTATTTTTATTTTTATTTTTATTGCTACCATAGTGCGTGTCAATATAGTGATATATATAGCACATCATGACTGGTTCAAGACTCTTCATCCTTGGATTTAGCAATGCATTATGCATTATTTTAGCTGTTTGAAGATGAACTATATCAGCAAGTTGAAGTATTTGTGATTTTAGAAATAAGGAGTTAGTATGTTCTCTGTAGGCGGCATTATGAATTTTAGCAAACACTGTTGTTGTGATCCGGTCCGTGCTGGATAGATGTGACTGGAATTTGAGATCCCATATCAATATCGGATCGGGACATCCCGACACAAAACGGTGAAAACGTGTCAACAAGTGCACCACAACATTTGACCCCATGACTTGAAATTTCCCGCACCGCTCAGCGTGCTTTACAAACCATGTGGTGTACCTTTAAGGTAAATTTGGTACATATTTGGGACTTAGCAACTAATTGTTAGTCCTGAAGGCGCTCTACATGACATGTAAGCTAGCATGTCAGTCTGGGCTGATCTCACCCCACCCCCTGACTCCATGACAGATGCTCATGGCGGCAGATGCTCGCACTTGTGGGACCTGCTAAATATCACGCCGCCGAGCTGGAGGGGGAAAAAGGCCTTTGGCTGAATTTGGCACCAATCAGTCAGGGTCCACCTGGTCAAAAGGAAGTGCAAGTATCGCACCAACAAATAGTGAACCCGCGTGTGACAGTTTCTGCCACAAACAGTCAGTAACTGCTGAGACTGGGAAAAAAGGGGGGACGGATTAAATGAGCTCTGCTTCTCGCTACCCCTTTTCTGTGACACCAATTGGGGACTTTTTTCAACTCAGACAAGTCTTACATTTAACCCTTAGATGCATAAGTGGGTCAAAAATGACCCGGTCAGGTTGTTTTCTTGAAAAAACTTCGTAAAGAATTTTTTTTATCATTTCATATTCCAGGTATTCCTCAAAAATCATGTTTTTAATATCATGCCGTTCACATTTTTAACTTACATTTTATACATTTTAAGAAATTGTAGTTTTTGTGTTACTACCCCAACCTTCCATAAGTGGGTCAAAAATGACCCGGTCAGGTTGTTTTCTTGAAATATCTTCATAATGAAACATTTTTATAATTTCATATTCAAGGTATTCCTCAAAAACGTATTTATGATATCATGACATTCACATTTTTAACTTATCTTTTATACATTTTAAGATTTTTTAGTTTTTGTGTTACTACCCCAACCTTCCATAAGTGGGTCAAAAATGACCCGGTCAGGTTGTTTTCTTGAAATATCTTCCTAATGAAATTTTTTTAATCATTTCATATTCCAGGTATTCCTAAAAAAATGTGTTTTTGATATCATGCCATTGAAATTTTTAACTTAACTTTTATACATTTTAAGATTTTTTTGTTTTTGCGTTACTACTCCAACCTTCCATAAGTGGGTCAAAAATGACCCGGTCAGGTTGTTTTCTTGAAATATCTTCATAATGAAACATTTTTATCATTTCATATTCCAGGTATTCCTCAAAAAACATGTTTTTGATATCATGCTGTTCACATTTTTAACTTAACTTTTATACATTTTAAGAAATTGTAGTTTTTGTGTTACTACCCCAACCTTCCATAAGTGGGTCAAAAATGACCCGGTCAGGTTGTTTCCTTGAAATATCTTCCTAATGAAAACATTTTATCATTTCATATTCCAGATATTCCTAAAAAATCTTATTTTTGATATCATGCCATTCACATTTTTAACTTATCTTTTATACATTTTAAGAAATTGTAGCTTTTGTGTTACTACCCCAACCTTCCATAAGTGGGTCAAAAATGACCCGGTCAGGTTGTTTTCTTGAAATATCTTCGTAAAGAAAATTTTTTATCATTTCATATTCCAGGTATTCCTCAAAAACATGTTTTTAATATCATGCCGTTCACATTTTTAACTTATCTTTTATACATTTTAAGAAATTGTAGTTTTTGTCTTACTACCCCAACCTTCCATAAGTGGGTCAAAAATGACCCGGTCAGGTTGTTTTCTTCAAATATCTTCATAATGAAAAAAATGTATCATTTCATATTCCAGGTATTCCTAAAAAATCTTATTTTTTATATCATGCCGTTCACATTTTTAACTTCCCTTCATGCAACACACAATGGATCCTCCCATTTTCTATTGTTGTACGGGGTCATTTTCTTTTTCAAAGATGTCAAAAAGTGAAAAATGAAGATGTTTCTAACATGAAATCATTCTTGTGTGGTCCTAAATATAATACTAAATATCATACAAGTGATTATTCCTAACCAAAATGGCAACATTGTCATAAAAAGGCATTGATTCTAGTATGGGTGATTTTTGACCCCCTTATGGAAGAGTGTAGGGTCCAGTCACTGGTGCATCTAAGGGTTAATAATGTACCTCGTAGCGAAGTACTCTGTGATATGAGCATCCAATGCCATAATGTGTACCATAGTAAGTGTCAATATAGTGATATATATATATATGGTGAAACCAGGTGTGCCACAGGTTGGGATGACGGATCATGTGACTTACTAGGGACTGAAACAGATGAAATGCCATATGGGATGTAGATTTTGTGCATTTTGAAACACTTGGATTACTGCATACGCCCTCAGTGCCAACTTATATTATCAATATGCATGCATATATATGTGTGTGTGTGTGTGTGTGTGTGTGTGTGTGTATCGTAAGGAATGCAGCGAGAGAGAGAGAGTGGGATGGAGAGGCAAGCGTAGAGAGCGAGCGAGGTACAAGTCAGTATTTCATGGATGGCTGTGTTGCTATGGGAACAAGACATGGGCTCCCTATTCCCAAAAAAGTGTCCTCCCTCCCTCCCGCCCTCGCTCCTTCCTTCCTTCCTTCCTTCCTTCCCTTTTTTCCCACTCTCTCATCACTTGTCTTCCCCTTCGCAGCATCCATCCTCTCTCTTGGTCCTACCCCCCCACAGCTTCTCCCCCTTTCCCTGTGCATCCCACCCACCCCTCATTCACCTCTCTCCTTCTGTCCATTTTCCCTTCCTCCTCCTCGCTATCCCTAATATTCCCTCCCATGTCCCTCCAGCCCCCCCCCCCAGTCGTTCTGATCCCTCTGTCTCTTTAACGCTCCCTTATATGCTATTCTTTTCTCGGTTGTCATGGCAATAGGCTGGGGGCGTGAGGGAGCGAGCGCGAGCAAGCAAGCGGGAGTGGGTGTATCGGAAGTGACATCTCTCGGGCAGTAACCTTGTTTCCTGTGTGGCGGAGTTGGGGGCGGATCGGAGGCGCTCGCGGCGCAGCAACAGTGACGCCGTGTGGACGCTGTGGGTGAGCAATGGGGAGGCCTCGCAGGCACCGCAGGCACCGCGCGAGGGCTGGGGGAGTGATCTGATAGGTGAGGATATCACACATGCACGCACGCACACACACATGCACACGCACACATGTGTGAACCCTGGGCTTATCCAGTCCTTATATAATCTTTCATATGTGCACTTTTTGGTCCTGATTGACAACTAAGCGTTGTCAATCGCCAGAGTTTACCAGAGTCTTGACAATAGGCGATGATAGAGGAGGGATTTAGGAATGATTTTTATCTTTTTTTTTTAATTTGTTGTATTTCGATTTGGCACTCACACATTAAACAGTATAATGACGCAGTGGAATGGCTTGTCGTTACGACGGTGTCCAGCAGATGGCAACGTAAGTCTGCATTTTCAGAATCCCCTCAGCTTCCTGAAAGAGACTTTTTGCAACATTCATTCATTCATTTTCTACCGCTTTTCCTCACGAGGGTCGCGGGGGGTGCTGGAGCCTATCCCAGCTGTCTTCGGGCGTAAGGCGGGGTCCACCCTAGACTGGTGGCCAGCCAATCACAGGGCACATATAGACAAACAACCATTCACACTCACATTCATACCTATGGACAATTTGGAGTGGCTAATTAACCTAGCATGTTTTTGGAATGTGGGAGGAAACCGGAGTACCCGGAGAAAACCCACGCATGCACGGGGAGAACATGCAAACTCCACACAGAGATGCCCGAGGGTGGGATTGAACCCTGGTCTCTTTTTGCAACATTTGTAAACCAAATGAAAAGAGGAACACCACTGGCTGCCATATTTTATCATTAGTTAATTATCATTAGTATGAATTATACAAGTATTTTGAAATAACATATGTATTTTATGGGCTGCACGGCGGTCGAGTGGTTAGCGCGCAGACCTCACAGCTAGGTGACCCGAGTTCAATCCTTTGTCATATCAAAAAAAACTCCACGGGCACTTATGTTTTTTTTTTTTTTTTTTGAAAGATTAACTTTGTACGTCTTTGTGCTGGAAGGATTTACAGGGCTCTACATTAACAAACATGGCATTGGTTAGCGCACAGGCCACACGGCTAGGAGACCCGAGTTCGATTCCCCGCTTGGCCATCTCTGTGTGGAGTTTGCATGTTCTCCCCTGTTGTCTCTGTTGTTTGTCTATATGTGCCCTGGGATTGGCTGGCCACCAGTCCAGGGTGGACCTCGCCTCTCGCCCTGAAGACAGCTGGGATAGGCTCCAGCACCCCCGCGACCCTCGTAAGGATAAGCGGTAGAAAATGAATGAATGAATTTCCTATGCCAAGAGGCGGGGTCCACCCTGGACTGGTGGCCAGCCAATCCCAGGGCACATATAGACAAACAACCATTCACACTCACATTCATACCTATGGACAATTTGGAGTCGCTAATTGTTGAGTCTTTGTAGCGAAAATGAGAGCTAGGTATCCACTCTTCTGTCGCTTTGTGATAGTCTGCCAAATATAAATAAAAAATAGTTTTTCATGTTAGCTGCTACAATAATAATATAGCTGTAGCTGTCAGTTATGTAAATGGAACACTGTTGCCGTTTTTTTTGTGTGGACTATAGCATCAAAATAGGTATTTCCCATGACGTCCATTGTTAGCTAGCGGATATGAACTTTCTTGCGCTAGAATGCACAGAAAAGGGAAAAAAAATAATTTTGATGGTCAAAATTCCCAAAAGAGTGCAGTTCTCTATTAACCCTTAGATGCACGAGTGACTGGACCCTACACTCTTCCATAAGGGGGTCAAAAATCACCCATACTAGAATCAATGCCTTTTTATGACAATGTTGCCATTTTGGTTAGGAATAATCACTTGTATGATATTTAGTATTATATTTAGGACCACACAAGAATGATTTCATGTTAGAAACATCTTCATTTTTCACTTTTTTACATCTTTGAAAAAGAAAATGACCCCGTACAACAATAGAAAATGGGAGGATCCATTGTGTGTTGCATAAAGGGAAGTTAAAAATGTCAATGGCATGATATCAAAAATAGGATTTTTGAGGAATACCTGGAATATGAAATGATAACAATTTTTCATTAGGAAGATATTTCAAGAAAACAACCTGACCGGGTCATTTTTGACCCACTTATGGAAGGTTGGGGTAGTAACACAAAAACAAAAAAATCTTAAAATATATAAAAGGTAAGTTAAAAATGTGAATGGCATGATATCAAAAATATGTTTTTTTAGGAATACCTGAAATATGAAATGATAACAATTTTTCATTATGAAGATATTTGAAGAAAACAACCTGACCGGGTCATTTTTGACCCACTTATGGAAGGTTGGGGTAGTAACACAAAAACTACAATTTCTTAAAATTTTTAAAAGGTAACTTAAAAATGTGAATGGCATGATATTAAAAACATGTTTTTTTTAGGAATACCTGGAATATGAAATGATGAAAAATTTTGATTACGAAGATATTTCAAGAAAACAACCTGACCGGGTCATTTTTGACCCACTTATGGAAGGTTGGGGTAGTAACACAAAAACAAAAAAATCTTAAAATGTATAAAAGATAAGTTAAAAATGTTAATGGCATGATATCAAAAACATATTTTTTGAGGAATAACTGGAATATGAATTTTTTTTTGACCCACTTATGCATCTAAGGGTTAAAGGGATAGATTGTATTTTTTATTTTTTTTGTTCTTTTAACTTTGTTTAACATGTTTAACATGTTTCTGGATGCGATGTTGGATAATCTGGTGAGAAGCCACACAGAATTCTACTCCATTCACGTTGTAGGATGAGAGAGATGGTATTTAGACGCGAGAAGGTTGTGTTAATAAGGAAAAATGCCGCAGTCACATGTCGTAGTTGCTGGGTTGCAGGTTGCTATCTCTGAACACTTGGCACTTGGAACTCAGGTGGCCAGACTGGGAGTATCTGGAATTGCAGGAGACGGATAATACCAGTTCAATCTCGGCAACAACATCATTGCTACGGATGGAACAAACCTATCCGCCCTCCCGCAGACACACCCGGGTTTTCAAGTGCAGACTTTCTACCTTCTGAAGCCTGATTTATGTTCAACACTCACGCTGATCCCAAGCGCATGTCAGTCAGGGATTTAGCTCAAGATGATGCTGGTTCAGCAAGAGGCGTTGGAAACTGGACTCGTCGGACTCTGACACTTGGGTCGGTGCTGACAGCGCATATTTTTCACCGTCTTGCTGAATGACAGCCTGTCAAAGCGCCTAATGACATTGGCGTCACCCCCCCGCCCCCCTCCACTGGTTCCATTCCTATCTCACTGACCCAACTCAGTTCATACAGCTTAAGTCTTTCTCCTCCGACCCCTCCCCAGTCACCACAGGTGTGCCCCAGGGCTCTATCCTGGGGCCCCTTCTTTTCATAACCTACCTTCTCCCCCTCGGCCATATCTTCCGCAAATTTAACATTCACTTCCACTGCTTTGCGGATGACACCCACTCATAACTCCCCCCCCCCCCTCACCTCCTGTTTCTCTGAAATAAAATCATGGTTCAACTCCAACTTTCTGAAACTTAACAGTAATAAAACCAAATTCTGACTCATTGGCACCAAATCGTCACCAGGTCATCTTACTTCCATCTGCGCTCCATTAATCGTCTTCCGCTCTGCTCCCCAATTCTGGAACTCCACCAGACCTCCGGAACTCTGCCACCCTTCTTCCCATCTTCAAATCCAAACTCAAAACTCATCTGTTCAAACTTTCCTATTCTCTTTAACTCAGGGGTCTCAAACTCAATTTACTTGGGGGCCACTGGAGCTCGGGTCTGAGCTGAGACTGGGCCGCATCAGGTTTTCAAAAAAAATACAAAAAACGCATTTATTAAAAGCAGAAAAATGAATAAACAAAAAGCTCTGCTAAAACATTCCACTGTTCTCAAATATCTTACTTTTTATTTTTCTACACAAAATAAGATGAAAAATAAATAAACAAATCAAGAATAAAGAAAATCAATCAATCAGTAATAAATAAATATAATAATAATAATAAAAAGTTAAGAAAGCACATATAGTTGGTGGGTAGACAAATGATTTTTTTCATATTAAAATGAACAAAGCATTATTAGAGCCCTGTAGACATGACAAAACACGACTATAGTCACATTTATACTCTTTTTATTTACAACATATTGCGCAACTGCAGGGTCTTGAGACACATGCTAACTCGCAAACTAGAGAGCTAGCCACCTAAACGGTAGCCTTCAAGTTATTTCCTTTCAACTTAAATAGCCAAAAACTTACCACTTCCACACGGATAGGGAGGATAACTATTAACAGTTATTTAACCTTTAACATGAACATGAATCAAACGTAATCATTTTTTCTGGGTACATGATACCATACAGCATCCATATCAAACTTAAACATTAAACTTTCATATCAAGGCGGGGGCCTCAAACTAGTGTCCTGCGGGCCACATTTGGCCCGCGGACCGCGTGTTTGAGACCCCTGCTTTAACTGCTTCACATGGTCCCCCCCTCCCACTATTTATTGTATGCTCTTATTTATTGTTGTCTTTTATCTTATTAATTAATCTTATCTTATTATTTTATGTTGGTGTTTTTATCTTCTGTACAGCGACCTTGGGTGTCCGTGTGGAAGTGGTAAATAAGATCATAATAATAAATAAAATAATAATAATAATAATAAAATAATAAATAAGAGCATACAATAAATAGTGGGAGGGGGGACCATGCGAAGCAGTTAAAGTAGGGGTCTCAAACACGCAGCCCGCGGGCCAAATGTGGCCCGCAGGACACTAGTTTGAGGCCCCCGCCTTGATATGAAAGTTTAATGTTTAAGTTTGATATGGATGCTGTATGGTATCATGTACCCAGAAAAAATGATTACGTTTGATTCATGTTCATGTTAAAGGTTAAATAACTGTTAATAGTTATCCTCCCTATCCGTGTGGAAGTGGTAAGTTTTTGGCTATTTAAGTTGAAAGGAAATAACTTGAAGGCTACCGTTTAGGTGGCTAGCTCTCTAGTTTGCGAGTTAGCATGTGTCTCAAGACCCTGCAGTTGCGCAATATGTTGTAAATAAAAAGAGTATAAATGTGACTATAGTCGTGTTTTGTCATGTCTACAGGGCTCTAATAATGCTTTGTTCATTTTAATATGAAAAAAATCATTTGTCTACCCACCAACTATATGTGCTTTCTTAACTTTTTATTATTATTATTATATTTATTTATTACTGATTGATTGATTTTCTTTATTCTTGATTTGTTTATTTATTTTTCATCTTATTTTGTGTAGAAAAATAAAAAGTAAGATATTTGAGAACAGTGGAATGTTTTATCAGAGCTTTTATTGTAGAAAATTGGAACCAAAGCAAAGTTTTTTTTTTTATTTTTTTGTTTTTAATAAATGCGTTTTTTTTGGGTTTTTTTGGGGAAAACCTGTCACCCAGTCTCACCCAGACCCTAGCTCCAGTGGCCCCCAAGTAAATTGAGTTTGAGACCCCTGATTTAAAGTATCATGAGTGGTCACAGTACAGGAACTTTGGACGCCGTTGTGGTGTCATGGTGCACGTTGTCATGTGGTCGCAGTTTCGTCAATCATGTCCTTGCTTCCCTGGAAAGAAGAGTGAGGTGCACGTGAGGTCATGTGATGATGACGTGCGCGGCGTTTCTTTGCCGCTTGCCTAGAAAGTGAGATGTTGTCCTGGCCACGCTGCCGGGGGTACATTATCTGCCCCGGGCGGCCTGTGGATATTGCAGGCTTTATTTTTAGCCGTGTTTTGGAGCTCAGCGATGTGTATAAATCAACATTAGGCCTGTCCGGCGCTCGTAACGACAGCGTTGACGAAGGCTGATCCGTCATCCGATTGGCGCTCTTCTTTTTAAAGTGCTAAGGACAGCAGAAAACTGAAAGGAGCCCACAGAGCAGGGAGATGGAAAGCTGCAGATCAGAGTGGAGGAAGAAAAAAAAAAAAGGCACCTCAGCGTTTCTGCTGGCGTCAAAGCGTCCACTGTAGCTGTGTACCTTCCACGTAGCGACGGACGGAGCGAGGAACGCGTCCTTGCTCATCGAAATTGTGTCCGGTGCATTTCACAGGCCCTTAATGGGCAGCCTCGGGGATGGCGGGAGAGTCTGGAATGGGGAATGAAAAGATTGGACTCGTGGATGAGTCACGCTCCTGCCATTCCCAAGCGGAAGATCTTAGCGTTGTGCAAAGTTTGGATACAAGAGGCGAAGAGAGAGCGTGTGATCATGGGATAAGTCTGGGATGGGATAAGCATGGAATAGATGTCTGATCCCGCAGTATTGGAGTGTACCAACTTTGGAAGTTTGACTGTGGAAAAAAAATTAAAATGTATTTACTTCCATTAAAAGTCCCATGGGCTGCACGGTGGAAAGTGGTTAGCACACAGGCCTCGCAGCTAGGAGACCCGAGTTCAATTCCACCCTGTCTGTGTGGAGTTTGCACGCTCTTTCCGTGCATGCGTGGGTTTTCTCCGGGTATTCCGGTTTCCTCCCACATTCCAAAAACATGCTAGGTTAATTAGCGACTCCATATTGTCCATAGGTATGAATGTGAGTGTGAATGGTTGTTTGTATATATATATGTATATATATAATACGTATATATATATATGAGCCCTGTGATTGAATGTTATATAAGACCATTTCTAAAGCTTTGGGACTCCAGCAAACCACAGTGAGAGCCACGAGCCACAATGTGAGTGTGAATGGTTGTTTGTCTATATGTGCCCTGTGATTGGCTGGCCACCAGTCTCCAGGGCGTACCCCGCCTCTCGCCCCAAGACAGCTGGGATAGGCTCCAACACCCCCCCGCGAGCCTGGTGTATATTATAGACTATTTTTCAGCCCCTTTAAGCGTTAAGTGTCCCACAATAGTGTGTTACCTCGACTTCACGCCAGACGCGTAACATTGCACGGACATAGCATCGCGTCATACGGCAAGCGGGTAGCATGCTAAGTATAGTTTTGATACAATTATGATGTATTTTTAAGGCTTTAAAATTCCTCACCAGACACTTTTCTCAAACAGACATTAACATTTTCTCACATGTAAACACATTTAATTGGCGGTTAGCAAGCAGCTCGCTGAGTTAGCTGGTTTGGTAGCCGTGACCATTGATTGACAAAGGCCGACAGCCAATCAGGATACAGAAGACGTTGAGACCATTCATTCATTCACTTTGCTGCTCATATCACCTCGTAATTCGCTATGTGACAAAAAATTTTTAAATTTTAAATTTTAAATTTTAAATTTTAAATTTTAAATTTTAAATTTTAAATTTTAAATTTTAAATTTTAAATTTTAAATTTTAAATTTTAAATTTTATCAAAAATAAACCTTAAACTATATTAGGAAAGCAGGAAGTGAACAAATGTAAGAGTTAGTGATTGTAAAAGTACCAGATGGAGGGGTAGGATTTAATAAGCTTTGCTTCTTCCTACTCCTTTTGGACATGTGGAACTGGGAACTGATTATGGGATGCACTCAATTGGAATCTGATGCATGTTCAAATGAAATAAAACCATTACCATTACCATTACCATTACCATTACCAAGTGTCGCAGGCCACTAAGAGAACAGCAGCAGGTTGCAAAATGTCTGTAGGGCCGCATTTTGGACACCCTCTGCTGTCGGGACACATTACTCTTGTAGCATGATGAAAAAGTCACATTTGCGTAATGTTTTTATCCATTTTAATTCTAGGTCCATCCCAGTGTGTCCTTGTGCTTCCTGTCTGTGATTAATAATTGAGTAAGTTGTATTAAAAACATGAATTGAAGTCTGAAAGGCCTTGAGGTTCTTCAGGACCCCCTTGTCAGCATTTTCTGTCACCGCTTTAGACAATCATTCCCTAGCAATGTAATCAATCAAGTACTTCAGTGTTTTTTTCCCCTAGAATACTTTATTCTCTTCCTGCTGCTCACATTTATTAAATAGTCTGCCTTAGCCAGCGAGACGCTCATCAAGTTTTAATGCCGCCAAATGAGAGGCACATATTCATGAGCGCCATCGCATTCCTTTCTCGGCCAGGATGACCGCTCGGTACGCAGAGCGAGCTTGGATTAACCTTTCGCAAGACGCCAAATCTTCATCGCTTCCTTCAATCCTCCATATTAATTAGCCGAGCCCGTCGGGGGGGCGGGGGAGCTCATTTATATTTCATCGTCTTTATCCATAATTCAAAAAGGAAAAGAAAAGATCAACTGCGCTCTTGTTTTGCTTAAATTAGAGCGTTTGTGTCGATTACTGTCCCACTACGGCAGCCAGGAGAGGTGACGCTGCGGCGCACTAATGGACGACTCAATGTGGCTCGCTTTCGGGGGGCGAAATGGGGCCTTGGACGTGAGCGCAAATGTAAGCCACGGGTCAGCAAGCGTCTTTTGCCCTGTGGATTTGTTGGAAAAGATTGTCTTGTATGCATTTCTACATATAGTTTTTATCATTACGAGCATGCAGAATTCATTTAATGTGTACTTTATGCTATAACAGTGGTTCTCAAATTCTGTCTGTCATGCCCCCACTGGAAATTGTTTTGCACCCACCACCCAAATTGATAATATCTATTTATTTATCTCAATATATGGACTCAACTCAAAGCTGTCAGTGAAATTCAACAAATCAGCAGTGACGCATACGAGCATATTTAACCCTTAGATGCATAAGTGGGTCAAAAATGACCCGGTCAGGTTGTTTTCTTCAAATATCTTTCATGAAAATTTATTATCATTTCATATTCCAGGTATTCCTCAAATATATGATATCATGCCATTCACATTTTTAACGTATCTTTTATACATTTTAAGAAATTGTAGTTTTTGTGTTACTACCCCAACCTTCCATAAGTGGGTCAAAAATGACCCGGTCAGGTTGTTTTCTTGAAATATCTTTCATGAAAATTTATTATCATTTCATATTCCAGGTATTCCTCAAATATATGATATCATGCCATTCACATTTTTAACGTATCTTTTATACATTTTAAGAAATTTTAGTTGTTGTGTTACTACCCCAACCTTCCATAAGTGGGTCAAAAATGACCCGGTCAGGTTGTTTTCTTGAAATATCTTCGTAATGAAATTTTTTTTATAATTTCATATTTCAGGTATTCCTCAAAAAACATGTTTTTGATATCATGACGTTCACATTTTTAACTTATCTTTTATAAACTTTAAGAAATGGTAGTTTTTGTGTTACTACCCCAACCTTCCATAAGTGGGTCAAAAATGACCCGGTCAGGTTGTTTTCTTGAAATATCTTCTTAATAAATTTTTTTATCATTTCATATTCCAGGTATTCCTCAAAAATCATGTTTTTGATATCATGCCATTCACATTTTTAACTTACCATTAATACATTTTAAGAATTTTTAGTTTTTGTGTTACTACCCCAACCTTCCATAAGTGGGTCAAAAATGACCCGGTCAGGTTGTTTTCTTGAAATATCTTCCTAATGAAAATTTTTCATCATTTCATATTCCAGGTATTCCTAAAAAAACATGTTTTAATATCATGCCATTCACATTTTTAACTTAACTTTTATAAACTTTAAGAAATGGTAGTTTTTGTGTTACTACCCCAACCTTCCATAAGTGGGTCAAAAATGACCCGGTCAGGTTGTTTTCTTGAAATATCTTTGTAATGAAAATTTTTCATCATTTCATATTCCAGGTATTCCTAAAAAATCATATTTTCGATATCATGCCATTCACATTTTTCACTTATCTTTTATACATTTTAATAAATTGTAGTTTTTGTGTTACTACCCCAACCTTCCATAAGTGGGTCAAAAATGACCCGGTCAGGTTGTTTTCTTGAAATATCTTTGTCATGAAAAATTGTTACCATTTCATATTCCAGGTATTCCTCAAAAATTGTATTTTTTATATCATGCCGTTCACATTTTTAACTTCCCTTTATGCAACACACAATGGATCCTCCCATTTTCTATTGTTGTACGGGGTCATTTTCTTTTTCAAAGATGTCAAAAAGTGAAAACATGAAATCATTCTACAATACAGTTCTTCTTAAAGGGCCAGCTTGGGCTATAACAGCATTTAGTCGGCTGGGATAGGCTCCAGCAAACCCCTGCAACAGTGTGGATAATCGCCATAGAAAATGTATGGATGAATGGACTTTTTCACCAAAGTCTTTTGTCACGCCAGACAAAGTCACAGAGCTTGCGGTTGGGGGGCAGGAGGGATGGAGGGATGGAGGGATGGATGGAGGAAGGGAGGTAGGGAGGGGGTTGTTCAGTTGAAGGTGATCAATTTCTGTAATCATCTTGAGCAATAAACCCCCCGGGGTATCATTTTAATTTCCTTCACGTCTTTCCTGGAATGGGGTTAATGTTGTCGATTATTTGTGCGCCCCTGCAGACGAGGAGGTTATCTCTGAATGGGATTTTTTTTCAGCCAGTACACTGGATTATTACTGTATAAAGTATATAGTATATATATATAAACACACACATGTGTATACGTCATATAACGACTGTCAGAACATCACCGCCTTCCTAACTCGCCTTGTTTTCCCTCTCCCACCTTCCCCTCCCAGATGCAAGGTGTGCCGCCCCCCCCTCCTACCACCATCACCACCATCACCGCTCCCACGTGCACCCCTTCCACCCTCCCGCCTACGACCGCCCGCCGTACGACCGCCCCGCCTACAGCCGCCCTTCACACGAGCACTCCATCTACGACCACCCCTCCAACGAACGCCCGCCCCACGACCACTGGAACGCCCGTCTCCGCGTGAGCCCCGGAAAACCGCTCCACATGTTGGACCAGGAAGAGGTAACGCTGTAATGTCAGACTGATTTGAATCCGTATCTAATCCAGACTGTGTGTGTGAATGCGTGTAATCAATGAAAAGCTACAACGCCTAATTGATTTTATTCCAGATCTGATCCAGATTGGCGGCAATTCACATGATAATCCTGTTTAATGCAAGCAGCTGTTTATATCCCATCCATATCCGATTCGAAGAAATAATGTGAATGGTGGATCAGAAGCTGTAATGCCAAATTGAATTTAATCCACATTGATCCAGTCGATCCAAATTTAATCCAGTTACATGTTTATACTTCTGCCATTTATATTATATGCAATTTGAAAAAGATTTGCTACATGTGTCGTTGGTCAAAAGTGACAATGCTGAATTGAGTTTATTCTAGATTTAATCCAGATTGAGTAATTGGCAGAAAATGTGTCAGATATCGGAATACATGCAATATACAGTTTGGAAGAATATTTGTTATGTGAATTGTGGGCAAAAGAGTCAATGCTGAACTGAGTTTAATCCAGATGTGATCCAGATTGAGCATTTACCGATACAGTGGTGTGAAAAGGTGTTTACCCCCTCCCTGAGTTCTATTTTTTTGCATGTTTTAAATGAAATTTATTAACCCTTAGATGCATAAGTGGGTCAAAAATGACCCGGTCAGGTAGTTTTCTTGAAATATCTTCTTAATGAAAATTTTTTATCATTTCATATTCCAGGTATTCCTCAAACATCATATTTTTGATATCATGCCATTCACATGTTTAACTTATTTTTTATACATTTTAAGAATTTTTTGTTTTTGTGTTACTACCCCAACCTTCCATAAGTGGGTCAAAAATGACCCGGTCAGGTTGTTTTCTTGAAATATCTTCATAATGAAAATTTTTGTTCATTTCATATTCCTGGTATTCCTCAAAAAACATATTTTTGATATCATGCCATTCACATTTTTAACTTATCTTTTATACATTTTAAGAAATTGTAGTTTTTGTGTTACTACCCCAACCTTCCATAAGTGGGTCAAAAATGACCCGGTCAGGTTGTTTTCTTCAAATATCTTTGTAATGAAAAATTGTTATCATTTCATATTCCAGGTATTCCTCCAAAAACATATTTTTGATATCATGCCATTGACATTTTGAACTTCCCTTTATGCAACACACAATGGATCCTCCCATTTTCTATTGTTGTACGGGGTCATTTTCTTTTTCAAAGATGTAAAAAAGTGAAAAATGAAGATGTTTCTAACATGAAATCATTCTTGTGTGGTCCTAAATATAATACTAAATATCATACAAGTGATTATTCCTAACCAAAATGGCAACATTGTCATAAAAAGGCATTGATTCTAGTATGGGTGATTTTTGACCCCCTTATGGAAGAGTGGAGGGTCCAGTCACTCGTGCATCTAAGGGTTATGGGCGAAAACAATCCAAACCAAAATGGGCCCATGTGAAAAAGGGATTGAGTTTCCTGTTAAAACACAACATAACTGAGATTAATTGGGATCTATCACTTTGGAAATGGTTCTAAAGCCATTTCTAAATCTTTGGGACTCCAGCCAACCACAGTGAGAGCCATTATCCACAAATAGTGAAAACATGGAACAGTGGTGAACCTTCCCGGGAGTGGCCGGCCAACCAAAATGACCCCAAGAGTGCAGCGATGACTAGCCAAAGCGGTCACAAAAGACCCCACAACAACATCCAAAGAAAACATAGGCTGGTACATAGTGTGTCCCATTACATCGAGCGTACCAACATACCATCATATTTTTTAGTAATGTTTAATTACATTTAATTTAATTTTTTAATAATAATAATATTTTTTAAATAAATTTTTTAAATTGATTTTTTATCCCTTAATAATAAAAAACATAAAAAACTGCAATAAGTGTTCAGTTATCATTGACTAATATTTGTTTGATG
Organism: Doryrhamphus excisus; assembly: GCF_030265055.1. Classification (NCBI taxonomy): domain Eukaryota; kingdom Metazoa; phylum Chordata; class Actinopteri; order Syngnathiformes; family Syngnathidae; genus Doryrhamphus; species Doryrhamphus excisus. The sequence goes on along the minus strand of NC_080482.1, from coordinate 16,885,389 downwards.
ATCTGAACCAATCATTGTGACAAACATGCAAAAAAAGCCCATTGTTAGTACAGCATGTGCACGCGTGTGCGGGTACGAGTACATCGTGGCGTGCGATGTGAGCCCTGCACTGCGTGATAAAGTCCTCTCCAAAGTGATAGTGCACCGCCACCGCTCGTCTCCTTTCAGAGCGCTATTGTTGCTCAAGGGAGCCGAGCACACTGGGATCCCGATAAGAGACCCGTGCTGCTCCCGTTCCGGGGGCGTTGAACCAAGAGTCCGGCTTCCATTAATCACGACTCGCCGCTGTCTTAATTGTATCAGTGAGGCTGAAGCCGAATGGATCTGATTGGCAAGTGTGTGGCCGTCACCATAGCGACGGCGGGTAACGATCACATCTGTCGCTCACCTTGCGTATTTCCTTTGTGAGAACACACACATAACGTATCACACTCGACACAGCTGATCTGTTCTCCTTTTATTATCAGGGTTCTTCATCCATCTTGTACTTAGTAGCCAGTTGGCCACGTTCCTAAGTCACAATCAGCTCCTTTTCAAATTCTATGGTTGTCATCACAATTTGCCTCTTTGCCTTTTCTTGTACCATTCTGTGGTAAAATAACAAAAAAAAAATGCAGAAGAAAAGAATATGGGGATTTAAATTGTCCAAGTTTTTTTTTAAATCTTTTAATTTTAAATTTTGTATTTTTTTACAAATTGTCTGATTTCAAAAAAAATAAAATTGGAGGATCATGATCGAATAATTATTATTTGGGAAATATAATAAAATAAAAATATCTAGAATGCATAAGAATGATTTCTTACAAATAAAAAGTGAATCCATGAACTCTTATATAAATTAAATAGCTAAGTCATAATAATGGTAATATTCATAATAAAATATGATTGTTTTGTTGTTAAATTTATATAAATAAGTGAAAAAATGAAAGAATTCAAAACAAAAATACACTTTTGTCCTAAAAATACAGAAAATATATTTGTATTGGAATTGTTCATTTGTTTATTATAAGAAGCCAAAGAGTACACACAAAAAATGCATTTTGTGATTTTGAGATTTTGTGTTTTTGCGTAACACATTCTTTCCAAATTGTACGTGTATTTTTTAGTTTTTTTTTTACAAACTTTGGGAGGTCCATGATACAGCAATTGTGTCAAAATGTAAACTAGAATGTATCACAGTCTTTTAATAAACCCAAGAAATTGTATTTAAGTTAAATAATAATTTAATAATTTAATAATTTAATAATTTAATAATTTAATAATTTAATAATTTAATAATTTAATAATTTAATAATTTAATAATTTAATAATTTAATAATTTAATAATTTAATAATTTAATAATTTAATAATTTAATAATTTAATAATTACATTACATTACATAATTGCATAATTGCATAATTGCATAATAATAATTACATAAAATAATAAAATAAACATAAAAATAAATATATATATAATAAATGAAAATAAAATAAAATAAGAGCATAAAAAATAAAGCAAATAAAAATTTCATTCAAAAATTAATTTCCACCCTCGGTCATCGCTGTGTGTAGTTTGCATGTTCTCCCCGTGCATGTGTGGGTTAATAATGCGCGAATCAATAATAATAATTTTTACTTACATTTTTAATTAAATTAATATTCAAGTAATTTGGCACATTTAAAATAAAATAAACATGAATAAAGAATAACAGAGAAATGTCCATCCATCCATTTTCTATACTGCTTGTACTCATTAGGGATATGCAGGAGCCTATCCCAGCTGAAAAATTGTCATTCCGTGAGCATAGGACACCATTGATGCTCAAAATATATGATACACTATCAATATTTTCCATTGTCTTCTTTGTATTCTTATCCATTTTGGCGTCTGGCACCCCATCTCAGCATCGTTATCCTTCTTTCTCCTGCATCAGCGCCTCCTTTGGAATCAATCCTTTCAAGACCTTCCATTGATACCTCACTTTTAGCCTTTTCTCCATCTTTGCCCTTCTCTTCCTTCCATTAGCTTCATCTTCATCTCCATCTTCCCTTGCCTCCAATCTGCTCCTCGACTCTTTGGGCTGATTGTCAGCAGTCAGCGTCTCGTCTCCTCGCAGACCGAATATCTCGGCGCCGTCTTTGTCGCTGCATTCAGTGACTTCATGAATGGCGGCTATCAGGAAGCGGTTGTATGGTTCTTCCTCCACCCAATCGGTTCCTCCAGGGAATAAAACCCCTTATGTTGTGTCTGAAATGTGTCAGATGTGCTTGCCTGCTGCCTCCAAGCCCTTACAGTGGGATTACACCCTCAATCGCTTCCTCTCAATACTCTGCTTTCCATTCATTTTATAGCAAAGGTGTGTCCGAACCTTTCCCACCGATGGCCACATTGTGAAAAAGCAACATGCCAAAAAGTGGTCGCTCCCCCTCCAACTTAACTGCCATTAATTGAGAGCTTTGATTTCTAAAGCTTTGGGACTCCAGCAAACCACAGTGAGAGCCACGAGCCACAATGTGAGTGTGAATGGTTGTTTGTCTACGTATATGTGCCCTGTGGTTAACTGGACACCAGTCCAGGGTGTACCCCGCCTCTCGCCCCAAGACAGCTGGGATAGGCTCCAGCACCCCCGCGACCCTCGTGAGGATAAGCGGTTGAAAATGAATGAATGAATGACTTCACCCCCATTAGTGTTAGAATTCCATTACAAGGTCAAAAGGTCACTTTTGCATCACAACATAGTCATATGTTATATATGCATATAATATATATATATATATATATATATATATATATATATATATATATATATATATATATATATACGTGTATATATATATATGTGTATATACATTCATTCATTCATTTTCTACCGCTTTTTCCTCACGATGGTCGTGGGGGTGCTGGAGTAACATAATAATAATAACAATAATAATAATAATAATAGTTCAATTATATACATTTGTTTACATTTTTTATTAAATTAATATTTAAGTCATTTTTTACAGAAAAGCTCATTTGGCACATTTAAAATAAAATAAACATGAATAAAGAATAACAGCGAAATGTCCATCCATCCATTTTCTATACTGCTTGTACTCATTAGGGATATGCAGGAGCCTATCCCAGCTGAAAAATTGTCATTCAGTGACATATATATATATATATATATATAACATATTATAGCCCTGTGATTGGCTGGCCACCAGTCCAGGGTGTACCCCGCCTCTCACCTGAAGACAGCTGGGATAGGCTCCAGCACCCCCACGACCCTCGTGAGGAAATAGCAGTAGAAAATGAATGAATGAATGAACTCCTCACTTAAGGCTGCACAGTGGAAGAGTGGTTAGCATGTAGGCTTCACACCTAGGAGACCCGAGTTCAATTCCACCCTCGGCCATCTCTGTGTGGAGTTTGCATGTTCTCCCCGTACTATACTAATTAGGGATTACTTGTATTACTTGTACTAATTAGGGATATGAAGGAGCCTATCCCAGCTGAATAAATGTCATTCAGTGACATATATATATATATATATATATATATATGTATATATATATATATATATATATATATATAATAGCCCTGTGATTGGCTGGTGACCAGTCCAGGGTGTACCCCGCCTCTCGCCCGAAGACAGCTGGGATAGGCTCCAGCACCCCCGCGACCCTTGTGAGGAAAAGCGGTAGAAAATGAATGAATGAATGAATATATTATATGTATTATAATATGCATATTTTGCTGGACATTTATGGAAATGATGGCTTTTGTGCCAGTCGAGGCTATGTCTCCTTTCTTCCTGTTGGGGGAGTAAGAGGACCAACATGGCTGGTTGCCGTCTCCACTGATTACATGACATGACATTACATAAATGTGAGCCTCATACAGTACTGCCACACTCCGGTGCCCTCGCCTGCAAGTCAAGCATCTGGGTCTTATTTTTTTTCTGCATCACCTTCCAGCGTCACGCTAGAGGAGCCACCTGGGGCTCAATGCTATGTTTTTGTCATATATTAGCACTCTGGCACACAGATGATGAGATGGCCGTGCACCGGCCTGCAAACAAGTGCAGTGCTTGAACGCTCAAAGGTGCGTGTCTGCAGCGTGGGTGTCGGCGGGATTAATTATCTAAAGAAGCGAGGTGGGCAGTCAGCACAGAGGAGAGAGGTTGAATATTTCAGTAAAGATTGGCTGACCTCAACTCCCAAAGTGATTGGAGCACAAAGAAGCCTTTGGTATCAGCGTGACGATTACATTTAAATGAGATCATTTTCCCAGGAGGTCATTCCGTGGATACCAGACTTTAAATGGCTTTTAATCTTCGGATAATGCGCCTTTTCCTCTGTGGACGATGTCGACTTTTTCTCCAATCCCTTTGGGGTATAGGAACGGGAAAACAAGGACAATTTGTCTCCTGCCAGCTTAGCTGGAGCACCGAGATGCTCTCCTCGACCTTAAAGACAACCCCTCTTCCATTTATCATTTTTATTGAGAGGAATTGTTCTCTGCCAGGTCTGACTCTGTGGGATGTGGACACTTATAGGTCCACTTACTTGCATGAACTTTTTCCAGGCACTCCTACAAATCTCGGAGTGCGCATAATAAACCAGCTGAGCCGAGTCTTCATGACTTCTACCCAGACCCCTAACTGACAGCTTGGTGGCTGCATGGAATAACTTTACTCCCCATTTTATGCACCTTTCCGCTTCCTCATACAGTGGTGAGAAAAAGTGTTTGCCTCCTTCCCGATTGCTTCTTTTTTTTCCATGTTTGTCACACTTAAATGTTTCTGATCAGCAAACAATTTTAAATATGAGACAATGACGACACAACTGAAAACACATTTAACTAAGATTAATTGAGATCTATCAGTAGGGAAAAGCTTATAATGCCATTTCTAAAGCTTTGGGACTCCAGCAAACCACAGTGAGAGCCATTTTCCACAAATGGTGAAAAAATGGAACAGTGGTGAACCTTTCCAGGAGTGGCCGAACAACCAAAATGACTCCAAGAGCGCAGACGACTCATCCAAGAGGTCACAAAAGACCCCACAACAACACCCAAAGAAAACATAGGCTGGTCTCCATTTTGCCAGAAAACATCTTAATGATCCCCAAGACCTTCGGGAAAATACTCTGTGGTCTGACCAGACAAAACTTGAACTTTTTGGAAGGTGTGTGTCCCATTACATGGAGCGTACCAACATACCATCATAGCAACAGTAAAATATGGTGGTGGTAGTGTGATGACTCATCCAAGAGGTCACAAAAGACCCCACAACAACACCCAAAGAAAACATAGGCTGGTACATAGTGTGTCCCATTACATTGAGCGTACCAACATACCATCATAGCAACAGTAAAATATGGTGGTGGTAGTGTGATGACTCATCCAAGAGGTCACAAAAGACCCCACAACAACATCCAAAGAAAACATAGGCTGGTACATAGTGTGTCCCATTACATCGGGCGTACCAAAATACCATAATAGCAACAGTAAAATATGGTGGTGGTAGTGTGATGACTCATCCAAGAGGTTACAAAAGACCCCACAACAACATCCAAAAAAAAACATAGGCTGGTACATAGTGTGTCCCATTACATTGAGCGTACCAACATTCCATCTTAGCAACAGTAAAATATGGTGGTGGTAGTGAGACGCCTCATCCAATAGGTCACAAAAGACCCCACAACAACATCCAAAAAAACATAGGCTGGTACATAGTGTGTCCCATTACATAGAGCATACCAACATACCATAATAGCAACAGTAAAATATGGTGGTGGTAGTGTGATGACTCATCCAAGAGGTCACAAAAGACCCCACAACAACACCCAAAGAAAACATAGGCTGGTACATAGTGTGTCCCATTACATTGAGCGTACCAGCATACCATCTTAGCAACAGTAAAATATGGTGGTGGTAGTGTGATGACTCATCCAAGAGGTCACAAAAGACCCCACAACAACACCCAAAGAAAACATAGGCTGGTACATAGTGTGTCCCATTACATCGGGCGTACCAAAATACCATAATAGCAACAGTAAAATATGGTGGTGGTAGTGTGATGACTCATCCAAGAGGTCACAAAAGACCCCACAACAACATCCAAAGAAAACATAGGCTGGTACATAGTATGTCCCATTACATGGAGCGTACCAACATACCATAATAGCAACAGTAAAATATGGTGGTGGTAGTGAGACGACTCATCCAAGAGGTCACAAAAGACCCCACAACAACATCCAAAAAAACATAGGCTGGTACATAGTGTGTCCCATTACATCGAGCGTACCAACATACCATAATAGCAACAGTAAAATATGGTGGTGGTAGTGAGACGACTCATCCAAGAGGTCACAAAAGACCCCACAACAACATCCAAAGAAAACACAGGCTGGTACATAGTGTCCCATTACATCGAGCGTACCAACATACCATCTTAGCAACAGTAAAATACGGTGGTGGTAGTGTGATGACTCATCCAAGAGGTTACAAAAGACCCCACAACAACATCCAAAGAAAACATAGGCTGGTACATAGTGTGTCCCATTACATCGAGCGTACCAACATACCATAATAGCAACAGTAAAATATGGTGGTGGTAGTGAGACGACTCATCCAAGAGGTCACAAAAGACCCCACAACAACATCCAAAGAAAACATTGGCTGGTACATAGTGTGTCCCATTACATCGAGCGTACCAACATACCATAATAGCAACAGTAAAATATGGTGGTGGTAGTGAGACGACTCATCCAAGAGGTCACAAAAGACCCCACAACAACATCCAAACAAAACAGGCTGGTACAAAATGTGTCCTATTACCTCAAGCGTACCAATATACCATCATAGCAACAGTAAAATATGGTGGTGGTAGTGAGACGACTCATCCAAGAGGTCACAAAAGACCCCACAACAACATCCAAAGAAAACATAGGCTGGTACATAGTGTGTCCCATTACATCGGGCGTACCAAAATACCATAATAGCAACAGTAAAATATGGTGGTGGTAGTGTGATGACTCATCCAAGAGGTTACAAAAGACCCCACAACAACATCCAAAAAAAACATAGGCTGGTACATAGTGTGTCCCATTACATTGAGCGTACCAACATTCCATCTTAGCAACAGTAAAATATGGAGGTGGTAGTGAGACGCCTCATCCAATAGGTCACAAAAGACCCCACAACAACATCCAAAAAAACATAGGCTGGTACATAGTGTGTCCCATTACATTGAGCGTACCAACATACCATCATAGCAACAGTAAAATATGGTGGTGGTAGTGTGGTGACTCATCCAAGAGGTCACAAAAGACCCCACCACAACAACATCCAAAGAAAACATAGGCTGGTCTCCATTTTGCCAGAAAACATCTTGATGATCCCCAAGACCCCAATAATTAGGGTAGTCTGTCTTCTTGTTACTTTATCTCATACGTTTTTTAACATTCTTAACTCCTCACTTAAGGCTGTACGGTGGTCGAGTGGTTAGCATGCAGGACTCACAGCTAGGAGACCCGAGCTCAATTCCACCCTCGGCCATCTCATGCGTGGGTTTTCTCCGGGTACTCCGGTTTCCTCCCACATTCCAAAAACATGCTAGGTTAATTAGCCACTCCAAATTGTCCATAGGTATGAATGTGAGTGTGAATGGTTGTTTGTCTATATGTGCCCTGTGAACAACAACAACAGCATAGAGAGAGCGTTTACTCCATGAAAGCCGCCACCAAAAACTGCTTTTTACTTGTACTTGTGCAGGCAGAGAATAGCGTTGCTGCGTGGTAGGCATATCCTGTTATAGTGGAACAAATTAGCGTAGCATTAGCATGTATCACTGGTGATAAGTGTTCCATTTGCAAAGAAAAACCATAATACAAGAGTCACTTACAATATCTGCTCTCACCGGGATGCCAACTGATGTGTTGGCTTTAATCTTTCCGAACAAGACTTGTGCTCCCTATTGAGTTGGTAAATTCAGCGTAGTCTTCAGGTAAAAAGACTCAGAGCGAACAAGCATGTAGCCGAGTCTTCCTAGTGATGTTGTCAGGTCTAAGTTGAGAGCCGGCATCTACTGCTTCTCTCTCAGTGGATGTTTAGTTGATCTCAAAGTTAACCCTTAGATGCATAAGTGGGTCAAAAATGACCTGGTCAGGTTGTTTTCTTGAAATATCTTTGTAATAATTTTTTTTTTTATCATTTCATATTCCAGGTATTCCTAAAAAAAACGTGTTTTTGATATCATGCCATTCACATTTTTAACTTATCTTTTATATATTTTAAGAAATTGTAGTTTTTGTGTTACTACCCCAACCTTCCATAAGTGGGTAAAAATGACCCGGTCAGGTTGTTTTCTTGAAATATCTTTGTAATGAAAATTTTTTTATCATTTCATATTCCAGGTATTCCTAAAAAATTTTTTTTAACATATCTTTTATACATTTTAAGATTTTTTTGTTTTTGTGTTACTACCCCATATATACATATTATATTATTATATATCTTATTTTCATTTATTATGTTGACTATATTGGCTAATCGTAGTCTCTATAGGGGTGTTAATCCATATCCAGAGGGCTCTAATAATATTAAAAAGCATATTTAGAAGCTCATACACATGAAACAGATGATACACATGAAACCGGAGTACCCGGAGAAAACCCACGCATGCACGGGGAGAACATGCAAACTCCACACAGAGATACCCGAGGGTGGTGATTATTACATGAAAATTAAAAATAACAGCCTCTGTTTTTTGGCTGTAATCTCAGCATCGATGCTATCAATGTTAGCATCATTCCTGGATGGAACAGAGAAGTCCCGGATAAACAATATCCATTACATCAAAGTCCTATTTGGGCATACAGATGGTGTAAAATTCCAATTTCCAAGCGTTAGTCAGAGCAGGGTGAGTGTGTGTCATTCTACAGCCTGGGGGCAAAAAGAGGTGTAGCATCTGCCCTGTGACGGGACGTTTTTGTTGAAGGCTTAAAGGACAAACTGTGCTTTTGGCCACTTTGGCAATCTATGCTGCTCTGATGCTGTGCCCGTGCAAGTGTGTCCTTGTGCACTGCACGTGTGTAGCTTTAACCCTTGGATGCATAGTAAGTGACAAGTCAAAAATGACCTGGTCACGTTGTTTTCTTGAAATATCTTCGTCATGAAAAATTGTTGTATGTTCATATTCCAGGTATTCCTAAAAAAAACATGTTTTTGATATCATGCCATTCACATTTTTAACTTACCTTTTATACATTTTAAGAAATTGTAGTTTTTGTGTTACTACCCCAACCTTCCATAAGTGGGTCAAAAATGACCCGGTCAGGTTGTTTTCTTGAAATATCTTTGTAATGAAAATTTTTAATAATTTCTTATTCCGGGTATTCCTCAAAAATCATGTTTTTGATATCATGCCGTTAGGTATTAATGAATGAGTTCTCCTCCTATTTTGTGTGGAAGTGGTAACTTTTTGGCTTCTTATTTTGTCTTTCCCCACCCTCAGCCATCTCTGTGTGGAGTTTGCATGTTCTCCCCGTGCATGCGTGGGTTTTCTCCGGGTACTCCGGTTTCCTCCCACATTCCAAAAACATGCTAGGTTAATTAGCGACTCCAAATTGTCCATAGGTATGAATGTGAGTGTGAATGGTTGTTTGTCTATATGTGCCCTGGGATTGGCTGGCCACCAGTCCAGGGTGTACCCCGCCTCTCGACCGAAGACAGCTGGGATAGGCTCCAGCACCATTGTGACCCTCGTGACGATAAGCGGTAGAAAATGAATGAATGAATGTGTTCTCCTCCTATTTTGTGTGGAAGTGGTAACTTTTTTGCTTCTTATTTCCTCCCACATTCCAAAAACATGCTAGGTTAATTAGCGACTCCAAATTGTCCATAGGTATGAATATGAGTGTGAATGGTTGTTTGTCTATATGTTCCCTGTGATTGGCTGGCCACCAGTTCCCTGCCTCTCGCCCGAAGACAGCTGGGATAGGCTCCAGCACCCCCGCGACCCTCGTGAGGATAATTGGTAGAAAATGAATGAATGAGTTCTCCTCCTATTTTGTGTGGAAGTGGTAACTTTTTGGCTTCTTATTTTGTCTTTAAGCGGTAGAAAATGAATGAATGAACTCCTCACTTAAAGCAAAACTACACTTTTTGGAGGAATTTTCTCCACATTCATGACAACATGTGCCCTGTGCGTGGACACCGCCTCTCGCGCCCGAGGACAGCTGGGATAGGCTCCAGCATACCCCAAGACCCCCGTGAGGAAAAGCGGTAGAAAATGAATGAATTAATTTTGAGGTTCATCATCTAAAATGACTTCTTTAACTTTTCTTCTTCCATGCCGGCTGGCCGGTCCAACTTCCTGTTGCATTCCAGCGGCACCTGCAGACTCCGTCATCCGTGCCCCATCATATCCCGTATACATCAAATTCTGTCTCCTGCAGCGTCAAATGAGCTTGCAGGTGTTTCCCCTTCAATGGTCGCCTGTCGGTGGGCGGCCGTGTCAAGGTTGGCTAGCGAGGAGCTCTGGGTGTGCTCCATGACTCACGTTGGCAGTGATGAATTGCAGCAGGCAGTGCCGCCGTGGGTGGGGAGGGGGTGGCGGGTGGCACAATAAGTGGGCCCGGCAGTTTGTGGAAAATTCCTCTTTTGGGCTCCTTCCTTCCAAGTCCGTTGTAAGAAGACCAGTTCTTGGCGTGAAATCGTATTTGCAAACGTCACACATGAGAATGTCCCTGACTCCTTAAGAGCTGCACCGGACAACCTTTTGTCAGCTCGGGCTTTTAGCTCGTGCTGCTCTTATTCAGCGTGGATTTCAGTCCCGACCAATCAATCCCAGAGTGGATTAACATTGTGATTTTCCTCATGTGGACTCCATGGCAACAGCTAAAAAAAAGTCCCATTATTCCGAGCATTGTGTCCTCAGCGGGTGTAAAGGAAAGCACTCTGTGTATATTTAGAAATGGCATAAAGCACCGGCGTCCTCGTAAAGCCTTCACCATGCAACTGTGACTTTATTAGCGTGGCTGATCAATGGCGAGCTGGAGGAATGTGAAGTTAATTCAGGTTTACGGTTACTCATTGCCACTAAAGCAAATTCAATTAGTCCAACAGAGTGCACTGACACTCTCTGCTGATTCCTCCTATATTCATCTTGCAGTGTTGGGGGGGGGGGGGACCTGGACCTGATCCGCTTTTGTTTAGATGTCGTTCGTCTTGCATTAGAATCACTCATTCACTCATTAGTTTAGCGTGAAAGGGCATCCGGATCAACAAGTTGCTCTATTAGATGGACAGGACAGGTTAAAAAACATGTGATTGGTCCCAAACTACTTACTAACTACTTCCTAACTACAAAGGAACCATCATTGAAAAGAGCTAATTACAAATATACAACATAAATTGGCCAGAAATATTTCAGTATTGAACAAAGCAAAATTTGTTTATCAATCAGAAATCACTCCACACTCTTTATTGCTCTCTGGTTCTACCATATCTTACTTATTGTGTGGAAATATGGGATCATAACTATAAAAGCAATCTTCACTGGCTAAATGTACTGCAAAAAAGGCCAGTAAGGATAATTCATAATGCCGCCTACAGAGAACATACTAACTCCTCCACCACCATATTTTACTGTTGCTATGATGGTATGTTGGTACGCTCGATGTAATGGGACACACTATGTACCAGCCTATGTTTTCTTTGGATGTTGTCGTGGGGTCTTTTGTGACCTCTTGGATGAGTCATCACACTACCACCACCATATTTTACTGTTGCTATGATGGTATGTTGGTACGCTCGATGTAATGGGACACACTATGTACCAGCCTATGTTTTCTTTGGATGTTGTCGTGGGGTCTTTTGTGAGCTTTTGGATGAATCGTCTCACTACCACCACCATATTTTACTGTTGTTATGATGGTATGTTGGTACGCTCCATGTAATGGGACACACTATGTACCAGCCTGTGTTTTCTTTGGATGTTGTTGTGGGGTCTTTTGTGACCTCTTGGATGAGTCGTCTCACCACCACCTCCATATTTTACTGTTGCTATGATGGTATGTTGGTACGCTCGATGTAATGGGACACACTATGTACCAGCCTGTGTTTTCTTTGGATGTTGTCGTGGGGTCTTTTGTGACCTCTTGGATGAGTCGTCTCACTACCACCTCCATATTTTACTGTTGCTATGATGGTATGTTGGTACGCTCCATGTAATGGGACACACTATGTACCAGCCTGTGTTTTCTTTGGATGTTGTTGTGGGGTCTTTTGTGACCTTTTGGATGAATCGTCTCACTACCACCACCATATTTTACTGTTGCTATGATGGTATGTTGGTACGCTCCATGTAATGGGACACACTATGTACCAGCCTGTGTTTTCTTTGGATGTTGTTGTGGGGTCTTTTGTGACCTTTTGGATGAGTCGTCTCACTACCACCTCCATATTTTACTGTTGCTATGATGGTATGTTGGTACGCTCGATGTAATGGGACACACTATGTACCAGCCTATGTTTTCTTTGGATGTTGTCGTGGGGTCTTTTGTGACCTCTTGGATGAGTCATCACACTACCAACACCATATTTTACTGTTGCGATGATGGTATGTTGGTACGCTCCATGTAATGGGACACACTATGTACCAGCCTGTGTTTTCTTTGGATGTTGTTGTGGGGTCTTTTGTGACCTCTTGGATGAGTCATCACACTACCACCACCATATTTTACTGTTGCGATGATGGTATGTTGGTACGCTCCATGTAATGGGACACACTATGTACCAGCCTGTGTTTTCTTTGGATGTTGTTGTGGGGTCTTTTGTGACCTCTTGGATGAGTCATCACACTACCACCACCATATTTTACTGTTGCTATGATGGTATGTTGGTACGCTCGATGTAATGGGACACACTATGTACCAGCCTATGTTTTCTTTGGATGTTGTTGTGGGGTCTTTTGTGACCTTTTGGATGAATCGTCTCACTACCACCACCATATTTTACTGTTGCTATGATGGTATGTTGGTACGCTCCATGTAATGGGACACACTATGTACCAGCCTGTGTTTTCTTTGGATGTTGTTGTGGGGTCTTTTGTGACCTCTTGGATGAGTCGTCTCACTACCACCTCCATATTTTACTGTTGCTGTGATGGTATGTTGGTACGCCAGATGTAATGGGACACACTATGTACCAGCCTGTGTTTTCTTTGGATGTTGTTGTGGGGTCTTTTGTGACCTCTTGGATGAGTCGTCTCACTACCACCTCCATATTTTACTGTTGCTATGATGGTATGTTGGTACGCTCGATGTAATGGGACACACTATGTACCAGCCTGTGTTTTCTTTGGATGTTGTTGTGGGGTCTTTTGTGACCTCTTGGATGAGTCATCACACTACCACCACCATATTTTACTGTTGCGATGATGGTATGTTGGTACGCTCCATGTAATGGGACACACTATGTACCAGCCTGTGTTTTCTTTGGATGTTGTTGTGGGGTCTTTTGTGACCTCTTGGATGAGTCGTCTCACTACCACCTCCATATTTTACTGTTGCTGTGATGGTATGTTGGTACGCCAGATGTAATGGGACACACTATGTACCAGCCTGTGTTTTCTTTGGATGTTGTTGTGGGGTCTTTTGTGACCTCTTGGATGAGTCGTCTCACTACCACCTCCATATTTTACTGTTGCTATGATGGTATGTTGGTACGCTCGATGTAATGGGACACACTATGTACCAGCCTGTGTTTTCTTTGGATGTTGTTGTGGGGTCTTTTGTGACCTCTTGGATGAGTCATCACACTACCACCACCATATTTTACTGTTGCGATGATGGTATGTTGGTACGCTCCATGTAATGGGACACACTATGTACCAGCCTGTGTTTTCTTTGGATGTTGTTGTGGGGTCTTTTGTGACCTCTTGGATGAGTCATCACACTACCACCACCATATTTTACTGTTGCGATGATGGTATGTTGGTATGCTCCATGTAATGGGACACACTATGTACCAGCCTGTGTTTTCTTTGGATGTTGTTGTGGGGTCTTTTGTGACCTCTTGGATGAGTCGTCTCACTACCACCTCCATATTTTACTGTTGCTATGATGGTATGTTGGTACACTCGACTGCCGTGCCGCTCTAAAAAGAATTAAATGTTTTAAAATTTCATGACATGACTTTGAAAATATATGAAAGATGTTAAAAATGTCCAGGCTTTACTTTTTTTTTGTCTTTTATCTTTTTGAAGACCCGTTTCACATCCATGGTTAATTAAACTGAGGTGTTAATTGGAGCAGCTATGGAATTATAGTTTGGATTTTTAGATTTATTTGGCTTTTCAAGAAACTTTGGAGCTTTTCTGGGGTCCAGCATTGTGTCTTTTAATCCGCATTTGTTGCAAGTGCTGTCCCAATACTTTTGTCCACAGTGAGTTTAGGGGTCCAGACGTGTAGACGTGCAGTGAATGCGCAGACTGGACTCATAAAGAATACATGGATTTTGCATCTGCGGCGCGTAATTGCTTAAACAACTCCCGTTGACAGCTCCGGCTTTTAGCTCGTTGCCTCGGCTCTTATTTAGCGGCGATCAGTGGAGGCGGGTTTAAGACCAGGAATAATGCAGTCGCTCTGTCCACTTGTCGGTTATTGCTGGCAAGGTGTGTATGTTGGCGTCTGTGCAGTAATTGTTGAAGTGTTCTCGTCTTGTTGTCTCCACGGTCTGCATTAGCCAAACGCTATTTTAGTACACACACACTTGCTGTCTTCTGGGACATATGGCTCAGTTTGACCCGCTCTTGTCCTTCGCTATTTTTTACCGTCAAACCTCCCGAGGCTGCGCTGTAGATAGCGCCACCGTGTGGCAGCTTTTATGAGCCGACGGTGCGTGTCAGCTTTGTCAACGAGAAGTAAGGTCGTGTAACAACACAAACCACACAGACATCAATCCCGGCCTGCTGGGCTTGATGTTGCCAAGGGGATGCGGGAAAGATGGCCGTTGGTACATTCCAGTCCGTCCACTCCAGCGTTCATGTGTTTTATTTATTAGCGTTTTCTTTTGCCTTTCATTGATACCAAATTTTAAAATAGAATATAGCTTAACGGTATCACTATTAACTGCAACAGTTCATACTGAAATGCTCTGGGTGATTTTAATTATTTTTATTTTTATTTTTATTTTTATTTTTATTTTTATTTTTATTTTTATTTTTATTTTTATTTTTATTTTTATTTTTATTTTTATTTTTATTTTTATTTTTATTTTATTTTTATTTTTATTTTTATTTTTATTTTTATTTTTATTTTTATTTTTATTTTTATTTTTATTTTTTATTTATTTTTTTATTTATTTTTTATTTATTTTTTTATTTATTTTATTTTTATTTATTTTATATATTTTTTATTTTTATTTATTATATATTTTTATTTATTATATACATTTATAGATATATTTATATATATATATTTTTTAATTTTTTATATATTTTTATCAGAGGCAGCTTCATCATTTTCAGACAACTCAAGTTTTATTTTATTTTATTTCATTTCATTTCATTTTATTTTATATCTAAAAATATATGTATATATTTTTTTATATATATATATTTTTTTTATATATATTTTTATCAAAGGCAGCTTCATCATTTTCAGACAACTCCAGTACAGTCGTATATAATTTCTGTATAATTTGAAATATATAATAATAAATTTCTTACACTGCTTAGATGAAATAGGTTGTTACTATTATTCATATCCTTTAATACACTGTAGTGGAGTTTAAATGATAATAATAATAATCTGGATGACTGCATGGACAAAATCCCAGGTTTATCATTTTCAGACAAATGAAGCAATTTTTCAAAATTTCTATGTAATTTTAATTTATTTTTCAGAAATTGCAAAAACCTTTTTTACATTCATCATAGTTACATTTTTATATAAGGCAGCTTCATCATTTTCAGACAACTCAAGTACAGTCGTATAGAATTGTCGTATAATTTGAATGTATTTTTACTAGAAAAATTGAAAAAAGATTTTAAATATATACGTAATAATAAATGCCATCAATATTAGATGCCGTCATAAGTTCTTCCTGTATGTGCACGAGTGTGTTGTTGTATATATTCACCTTGTACATTGTCTCTTTGTCTCAATGCAGGTACATCCTTTGCTGATGCGCGAGAGGCGCTCAGAGTCTCACAGGAACAAGCTGCTGCGGCGGACAGTCAGCGTTCCTGTTGAGGGGAGGCACCATCCCGAGATGGGTGAGCAGACACGACATTCTCATTTCCCCCGAAAGAAAAAAAAAATCGAGATGAATGCTCATGAATGCGAATGTGAAATGCAGAAACTTGCTGGTTTGTAAATCATAGCAACGCATGGCTATGTTGCAATATGCCCCCTAGTGGCTGTGACCAGGATAGACATGATCATTGAATCTAATTGCAGAGATGAGAACTTTCTAGTACATTGAACTGCCGTACAAGTGTAAAAAGAAGCTCACCTTTGTGAAACCTAACACAGAGAGCACCCCTTGTTGAGATTTAGCTTCTTTTGAAATAAACCCAAGAGAAAGCAAAAGTCACCATGAATTGCACAACCTCACTTAACTTATCTAAAGAAGCTATCAGAAGTGGTTGGAGTTGCAGATTTTATGTTGCAGAAAATGATGGGACTGTTTTGACAAACTGTTGAGTGCAGTCAAAAACGCAAGCTGTAAGTAACAGTTTATCAGCGTCCTCACTGTTTATTTTCTGTAAGTAAGCGGTTGTCTGTGTAGCAACGTAGAGTGTGCATACAGGGAGCGTCTTACATGCATGCATGCACCAATATCTGGAGTTGCTAATAGCATTTTAATAGCCCGAATAGCCTTTTTCACTTCTTATTTGATGAAATATTAGCATGCATATTAACCCTTAGATGCACGAGTGACTGGACCCTCCACTCTTCCATAAGGGGGTCAAAAATCACCCATACTAGAATCAATGCCTTTTTATGACAATTTAGCCATTTTGGTTAGGAATAATCACTTGTATGATATTTAGTATTATATTTAGGACCACACAAGAATGATTTCATGTTAGAAACATCTTCATTTTTCACTTTTTTACATCTTTGAAAAAGAAAATGACCCCGTACAACAATAGAAAATGGGAGGATCCATTGTGTGTTGCATAAAGATAAGTTAAAAATGTCAATGGCATGATATCAAAAATATGATTTTTAAGGAATACCTGGAATATGAAATGATAACAATTTTTCATTACGAAGATATTTCAAGAAAACAACCTGACCGGGTCATTTTTGACCCACTTATGGAAGGTTGGGGTAGTAACACAAAAACTACAATTTCTTACAATTTATAAAAGATAAGTTAAAAATGTGAATTGCATGGTATTAAAAACATGTTTTTTTAGAAATACCTGGAATATGAAATGATGGAAAATTTTGATTATGAAGATATTTCAAGAAAACAACCTGACCGGGTCATTTTTGACCCACTTATGGAAGGTTGGGGTAGTAACACAAAAACTACAATTTCTTAAAATGTATAAAACGTAAGTTAAAAATGTGAATGGCATGATATTAAAAACATGTTTTTTGAGGAATACCTGGAATATGAAATGATAAAAATTTTTCATTACGAATATATTTCAAGAAAACAACCTGACCGGGTCATTTTTGACCCACTTATGGAAGGTTGGGGTAGTAACACAAAAACTAAAATTTCTTAAAATATATAAAAGTTAAGTTAAAAATGTGAATGGCATGATATCAAAAACATGTTTTTTGAGGAATACCTGGAATATGAAATGATAAAAATGTTCATTATGAAGATATTTCAAGAAAACTACCTGACCGGGTCATTTTTGACCCACTTATGGAAGGTTGGGGTAGTAACACAAAAACTACAATTTTTTAAAATGTATAAAACGTAAGTTAAAAATGTGAATGGCATGATATCAAAAATATGATTTTTGAGGAATACCTGGAAAATGAAATTATAACAATTTTTCATTACAAAGATATTTCAAGAAAACAACCTGACCGGGTCATTTTTGACCCACTTATGGAAAAATATGTTTTTTGAGGAATACATGGAATATGAAATGATAAAAATGTTCATTATGAAGATATTTCAAGAAAACTACCTATCATTTTTGACCGCTTATGCATCTAAGGGTTAACATGCTGTTGTTGTGGTCTACAATGGAGTATTGAACATAAAGATTACAAATGCAGGCCAATATAATCTGATATCAGAGCAATATGCGATATCTATAGCCCACACCCCAATCTGTAGCTTTTACCCCCCCCCAAAAAAAATCCCCCGTTCATCCTCACCTGCATGACTTTAGGTTATTTTAGCTTGTGTGGTAGCATGATGGTCTCCTAGCAACAAGGTAGCAAGGAGGATGCGGTGCTTGTGTGCAAGCTGCCACTTGCATGGTCACAGTAGACGTCTGCGTTGCATCGGGGATGAAAACCTTGTCATCGCAGCAGCTCGGCGACCTCTTCTTTGACTAGTTCACATGAATGGTCTCGCTTTGCGTTGATGGCGATGCTTTGTGTTGCTCTCTATTGGTCCTCTGCTATTTATATCTCACTGTGTCCTTGGCTGTACTCTACTACTGTACTCTCACTCGCTCTGTCTCCAAAATATACTCTACTGCTTGTTTTCCTTTTTTTTTAAAGTCCGCCTCGTCCACCCTTTTTAAAATTCGGACTGCTCCCAACCATTCGCGCTGACTGGAGTGTATATCTATTCCCTGGTTTGCGTCCACGGGTATTTGTTCCACCTCTGACCTGACGTCTTGACATGTGCTGACATGGCCTGGTCACGTCATATCACTGTGGTAAACACAAACATCAGTACGGCCCGAACAGCGGCTCACTCGCTGTTGTTGTTATTGGTTAAGAGAAAGGCCTAACATGTAGCGAACGACGCTGTCTGTGAGCGTGCACCATATTGTGCTAATGCTAATGTGTTTATATTTACTTTGCCAATCAAATGGTCATAGAAATGGTGAAAAATCATGTCATTGTTGTAGTATAAAGCGGGGGTGTCCAAAGTGTGGCTCAAGGGCCATATAAGACCCACAGCTTGTTTTTTTTATTGACCGATGGCTCATTATAGAAATAAAAAAAACAGCAAAATTGGGAAAATGTAGCAAAATGTAAAGAAAAGAAGCTGAAATGTTGATAATAACAAAAAGATTTGTCTTGAACTCATTTGCGACCAAAGACATTTTTTTTCAACCTCGCTCGCTGCCAAAGACACACTTATACGTGTTTTTGAGCTAGAGGCAAAATGAGGTGATGATGCAACTCCACAGTCGAGCACGTTTGGTGCAGTTTTATGGTAATGGTAATGGTAATGGTAATGGTAATGGTAATGGTAATGGTAATGGTAATGGTAATGGTTTAATTTCATTTGAACATGCATCGGATTCCAATTGAGTGCATCCCATAATCAGTTCCCAGTTCCACATGTCCAAACGTTATAAAACCATTTCTAAAGCATTGGGACTCCAGCCAACCACAGTGAGAGCCATTATCCACAAATAGTGAACAAAATGAAACAGTGGTGAACCTTCCCAGGAGTGGCCGGCCAACTAAAATGACCCAAGAGCGCAGCAAGGACTCATCCAAGAGGTCACAAAAGACCCCACAACAATATCCAAAAAAGTGCAGGTCTCACTTGCCTCAGTTAAGATCAGTGTTCATGACTCCACCATAAGAAAGATACCGGGCAAAAACGGCCTGCATGGCAGAGTTCCAAGACCAGGACCACTGCTGAACCAAAAGAACATTAAAGCTGGTCTCCATTTTGCCAGAAAACATCTTAATGATCCCCAAGACCTTTTGGAAAATACTCTGAGGTCTGACCAGACAAAAGTTGAACTTTTTGGAAGGTGCGTGTCCCCTTACATCTGGCGTACCAACATACCATCATAGCAACAGTAAAATATGGTGGTGGTAGTGTGATGGTCTGGGGCTGTTTTGCTGCTTCAGGGCCTGGACGACTCATCCGAGAGGTCACAAAAGACCCCACAACAACATCCAAAGAAAACATAGGCTGGTCATCTTGATGATCCCCAAGACCTTTGGGAAAATACTCTGTGGTCTGACCAGATAAAAGTTGTCCCATTACATCGAGTGTACCAACATACTATCATAGCAACAGTAAAATATGGTGGTGGTAGTGTGACGACTCATCCAAGAGGTCATAAAAGACCCCACAACAACATCCAAAGAAAACATAGGCTGGTACATAGTGTGTCCCATTACATCGACCGTACCAACATACCATCATAGCAACAGTAAAATACGGTGGTGGTAGTGTGATGACTCATCCAAGAGGTCACAAAAGACCCCACAACAACATCCAAAGAAAACATAGGCTCGTACATAGTGTGTCCCATTACATTGAACGCACCAACATACCATCATAGCAACAGTAAAATATGGTGGTGGTAGTGTGATGACTCATCCAAGAGGTCATAAAAGACCCCGCAACAACATCCCAAGAAAACATAGGCTGGTACATAGTGTGTCCGTTTACATCGAGCGTACCAACATACCATCATAGCAACAGTAAAATATGGTGGTGGTAGTGTGATGACTCATCCAAGAGGTCATAAAAGACCCCGCAACAACATCCAAAGAAAACATAGGCTGGTACTTAGTGTGTCCGTTTACATCGAGTGTACCAACATACCATCATAGCAACAGTAAAATACGGTGGTGGTAGTGTGATGGTCTGGGGCTGTTTTGCTGCTTCAGGACCTGGAAGACTTGCTGTGATAAACGGAAGCATGAATTCTCCTGAAGGAGAATATCCGGCCATGTGTTGGTGACCTCAAGCTGAAAGCAACTTGTGTTGTGCAGCAGGACAATGATCCAAAACACACCAGCAAGTCCACCTCTGATTGGCTGAAGAAAAACCAAATGAAGACTTTGGAGCGGCCTAGTCCAAGACCTGGCCTGAAAAAGGCTTCATGCTGGAAAAGCCTCACACGGGGCCAAGTAGGTTTGGATTTTTTTTCGAGTCTGTCCTTCCATTTGGTCGCGGCTAATTGCGAACAGAAACAAATCAATAAATATAATTTTGGATTCTCCATCTTCTGCTGAAATGAAATGTTTACCAAAAGAACGAATGATTGTCTGTGTGTCTCATTAACCTCTGTGAAATTCAATAGAGCAATCCGCATTAATGAATTTGGCCTTTTAATGCTTAGCGTGTTTGTGTGATTGTAAATTGACTGTCTGGTTTTTTCTTATCTGAACGGCTGAAACTGATTGTGTGTGCTTTTTGTTTTTCACTTGGTTAGTTATTCTTCATTTATTCTTTCACATCAATTTCACTTTAAACCGTCTTCGTCTTTGACCTTCACTTTTTTGGAACATGCTGCATTCCGGGCATATTTATTCTATTCTAAATGTATGCACACATTTCAATATTTATTTATTCAAAACTCCTTGGAGAACATGTTGGACTTCCTTTTGATGAGTCATCTCTGTTGTTGAAGGCAAAAGGATGTAGTCTCCCACATCACTTACTAGAATTTTTTCTGTCCCTTTAAAAGTACACTGTAAAAAATCAAATTTTACTACGCTTAAAATAATTTGTAACCTCGCTGCCTTAAAATTTTGATTAAATCCAAAAAATTATTTTAGGTAATTTCAACTCGCAACAAAGTTTCTCCAACTTAAAAGATCAAGTTCAGGAAGCTGATACATTCTGTAAAAAATTCCAAGTTGACTCAACTTGAAAAAAAATGGAACCTTGTTGCCTTAAAATTTTCATTAAATCTAGCAAATTATTTTAGGTAATTTCAACTCACAACAAAGTTTCTCTGACTTAAAAGATCAAGTTCAGGAAGCTGATACATTCTGTAAGAAAATTCCAAGTTGACACAACTTAAAAAAAATTTGTAACCTCGCTGCCTTAAAATTTGGATTAAATCTAGCAAATAATTTTCGGTAATTTCAACTCGTAACAAAGTTTCTCCAACTTAAAAGATGAAGTTCAGGAAGCTGATACATTCTGTAAAAAATTCCAAGTTGACTCAACTTAAAAAAAAATTGGAACCTCATTGACTTAAAATTTTGATTAAATCTAGCAAATTATTTTAGGTAATTTCAACTCGTAACAAAGTTTCTCCAACTTAAAAGATCAAGTTCAGGAAGCTGATACATTCTGTAAAAAAATTCCAAGTTGACTCAACTTGAAAAAATTTGTAACCTCGCTGCCTTAAAATTTGGATTAAATCTGGCAAATTATTTTAGGTAATTTCAACTCACAACAAAGTTTCTCCAACTTAAAAGATCAAGTTCAGGAAGCTGATACATTCTGTTAAAAAATTCCAAGTTGACACAACTTAAAAAAAATTTGTAACCTCGCTGCCTTAAAATTTTGATTAAATCTAGCAAATAATTTTCGGTAATTTCAACTCGTAACAAAGTTTCTCCAACTTAAAAGATGAAGTTCAGGAAGCTGATACATTCTGTAAAAAATTCCAAGTTGACTCAACTTAAAAAAAAATTGGAACCTCATTGACTTAAAATTTTGATTAAATCTAGCAAATTATTTTAGGTAATTTCAACTCGTAACAAAGTTTCTCCAACTTAAAAGATCAAGTTCAGGAAGCTGATACATTCTGTAAGAAAATTCCAAGTTGACAACTTTAAAAAAATTTGTAACCTCGCTGCCTTAAAATTTGGATTAAATGTAGCAAATTATGTCACGTAATTTCAACACGCAACTAAGTTTTTCCAACTTAAAAAAAAAGTTCACGTGACGTATTGCTTTGTTTTGGGAACTTTCTTTATTAGGTCAAATGAACAAATATTTTTGTTGTATCAACAATAGAAGTCAAGTAATCTCAACTCACTTTTGATTTAGCTCAAGTAAATTCAACTCACAAATAAATTGAAATGAATTGAAATAATTTGTTAACCTGATTTGAAAATGAGTTGAGATGACTTGATTGTTGATACAACCAAAATATTTGGTTATTTGACCTAAAAAATGAAGTCATGTTTTGTTCTTAAAAGTCAAGTCATGTTCTTAAAAAAACTTGTTTTTTTAAGTTGGAGAAACTTAGTTGCGTGTTGAAATTACGTGACATAATTTGCTAGATTTCATCCAAATTTTAAGGCAACGAGGTTCCAAATGTTTTTAATTTGGAGTAAGTAAAGTGGGCCGTGGATCCATTCTGGGTAGGTTGCAAACAGCAAGTCAAATATTACATTAAAATGTACAAAGAGTAAAGTGTAAAAAAAATAATTAAAAATAAATACAAGAATAAATAAAAATAAGAATGACTTCAATAAAAAGTTAAAACATCTGAAAAGTACAAATAATTTGTAAAAAATGTAAAAAATAAAACTTAAAATTACTTCAATAAAAGTGTTAAAAAAATAAAATTGACTTCAATAAAAGTGGATCATGACTAAATGACCTTTGGAACTTGTGGGTCCCGGGTTGAGATTGTGTTGTGAGTTCATTCAAACCTCCAATAAAGACATGTTGTTCCTGCTCTGGTGCTTGTGTGTCACCCAAAATAACGGTAACATTACTGACACCTAGTGACCACTGTAGAATATTTTCACAATACACTGCTGTGAGTGTTATTAGCATGTATGAGGTTACGTGGGAATGCATTTTTTTTATATATATTTTTATTTTTATGAACGTAGAAGGGGGAAATATGCGGTTTTAAAAAAATAGCCTGCCATGTGTGGACAAGGCCTTAAACTCCGTAGTGATTATCATGCGGAAATAAAGGTTAATTTCTTATCTATGATATGGATCAGCTTGCACGACCTTGTACCCATTTCATATTCATCATTTATTGAAAAAAAAATGCAATCAAATGCAAATAACACTCGGTCCAAAATGTTGCTTTATCTCCACAATGAAGAAGCTCGTTAAGTCGCAGTCAAAACATCCATGAAATTATGAATTATTGCAGCCTGCAGGGCCAAACCCGCTCCCATGCGTCCCCACTTCCTGTCTGCTGCTTCATTATGAAATGAAAACATTTTGCTTTAAACATGGCTGATGTGTCGACCATAAAGCCGCTAAAGTCCTGAACGAGCCTCCAGTCAGACCTAAGTGACCCTTGAGGATTTAATGATCTTAAAGAGGCATGATGAGAGACCTTATGAATCATCATGGGGATTATTATTTATAATTATCTGATCTGGAATGAGAACTGCTCATGACGGTGGTAGCCGTGTTGAACAGGAATTGTGTTCCTGTGCACGGGTGTCCAAGTCCAAGTCCAAGTCCAAGCGGCTCCCCAAGGGGCTCAGGCTCCCGTTTGGGAGGTTTTGCTGAATCATCTTGCTGTCTTTGTGCATGGAGCTCCAAATGAATACAAATATTTTTTTGTGATGGGCACCAAGGCAGGAACCTTCCTAAAACCAGGACCAGAACTTGTGATATATATGTTTCGATACCAGGTCAGGTGTTTGCTGGATCATTTGGACCAGTCATTGTTGGAGAACTTCATGCTTAAAATGTCGCTGCTTCACTCGTCACGTGTCATATTTTCTTTAAAAATGAATAAATTAGTAAATCATACTTATAATGCTATAAATATCTTCTTTTCTTGAAAGGAAAGGTATACAAAACTGTGGTGAGACCAGTTTTGCTGTTTGGTCTAGGGCCTCAAACTAGTGTCCTGCGAGCCACATTTGGCCCGCGGGCTGCGTGTTTGAGACCCCCGCCTTGATATGAAAGTTTAATGTTTAAGTTTGATATGGATGCTGTATGGTATCATGTACCCAGAAAAAATGATTACGTTTGATTCATGTTCATGTTAAAGGTTAAATAACTGTTAATAGTTATCCTCCCTATCCGTGTGGAAGTGGTAGGTTTTTGGCTATTTAAGTTGAAAGGAAATAACTTGAAGGCTACCGTTTAGGTGGCTAGCTCTCTAGTTTGCGAGTTAGCATGTGTCTCAAGACCCTGCAGTTGCGCAATATGTTGTAAATAAAAAAAAAGTATAAATGCGACTATAGTCATGTTTTGTCATGTCTATAAAAAAAGATTAAAAAAAGATAAAGAATTATCTGTCAGAAAATACTTAGCAAAATATGTATAAATCAGGGGTCTCAAACATGCGGCTCGCGGGCCAAATGTGGCACGCAGGACACTAGTTTGAGGCCCCCGCCTTGATATGAAAGTTTAATGTTTAAGTTTGATATGGATGCTGTATGGTATCATGTACCCAGAAAAAATGATTACGTTTGATTCATGTTCATGTTAAAGGTTAAATAACTGTTAATAGTTATCCTCCCTATCCGTGTGGAAGTGGTAAGTTTTTGGCTATTTAAGTTGAAAGGAAATAACTTGAAGGCTACCGTTTAGGTCGCTAGCTCTCTAGTTTGCGAGTTAGCATGTGTCTCAAGACCCTGCAGTTGCGCAATATGTTGTAAATAAAAAGAGTATAAATGTGACTATAGTCGTGTTTTGTCATGTCTACAGGGCTCTAATAATGCTTTGTTCATTTTAATATGAAAAAAATCATTTGTCTACCCACCAACTATATGTGCTTTCTTAACTTTTTATTATTATTATTATGATATTTATTTATTACTGATTGATTGATTTTCTTTATTCTTGATTTGTTTATTTATTTTTCATCTTATTTTGTGCAGAAAAATCAAAATGAAGATATTTGAGAACAGTGGAATGTTTTATCAGAGCTTTTCTTGTAGAAAATCGGAACCAAAGTACTGAAAAAGTTTGTATATTTTTCTGTTTTTAATAAATACGTTTTTTGTATTTTTTGGAAAACCTGAGCCCAGGGCCCAGCCTTGCCCAGACCCTAGCTCCAGTGGCCCCCAGGTAAATTGAGTTTGAGACCCCTGGTCTAGAGACAGTGCCACTGAAGAAAAGACAGGAAGCAGAATGAGGATGCTGAGGTTCACATTGGGAATGACCAGGATGGATAGGATCAGGAAGGACATTAGAGATAAAGTTTGGTAAATATTGGTAGGAGGAAGCTAGAGGAAGACCAAAGAGGAGGTTTATGGATGTAGTGAAGGAGGACATGAGGTAAGGTCGTATTTGATGTGGAGACCCCTTGAAGGGAAAAACCCACAGAGAAAGAAGTTCACTATATTACGTAATAGGAGTATAAAGGTGATTATACTTCATGTCTATAGGGCTGTAATGTAAAAATAATAATAATAATATTTAGAAGGTCGTGTAACACTATGTTAGCACTTTAGCATCACATAGCTGCTCATGTTTGTTTCCTCCTGTGTTACTACGCTATATGTGATATATGGCATCTATTACATAAGTGCGGAGTTGCAGTGTGTATGTGAAAAAAAAAATCCACGTGTACAGAGATGTTTACGTAAAGCGGCGTGTACGGACGGCGGATGCGGCGATTACATAACAACGTGCGTCTTTCACCTCCGTGGGCTGGTGCGATGTATTGGACTTTAAGTGGGAAAACGGCAAAGCACAAACGAGCTCGTCCTCGCCTTGAGTGACAGCTGACAGCAGACAAAGAGCCTCGTGGAGGTAGTCATCTTCTTCAGGTGGAGAGGCGAGCTGGCGCCGGGCTGGCGGCTCCTCCGGGACCCGTTCCGTCTGCCATGAGATGATGATTCCGTTCGTTCCTTGAAGTGAGGATGTTGCTTAGCATCCTGAAGTGCTTGATGTAGCGTTAGCTTCAATACATGTTCGTATGGAACATATATGGAACATATATGTTCCATATATGGACAGACATTAATTAGTCCTCAGGCAGCTTGACAAACATGAAAGTTCAATTCCAGCCTTGCCTTCTGCAGTGCATTGATGATTATGATGAACGTCTACCTGGACTGCCAAGCCTCATTAATTCACACGCATGCGTTCAATTACCTAGAATTAAAGTAAAAAAAACTTCATATTCACGTCTAGCAGATTTATCAACATCTACTGTACATCAGGGGTGTCCAAACTTTTCCCAGCAGGGACAACATATCAAAAAGTAGTCACATTTTTCTTGGCATAGATGACTAAAAATGACTTAAAAGTAAGATACAGTATTGGGTCAAAATAGGAAATATATATACAATATAAGGCAAAAACTGTAGTTTATCAGAATGTACACACTGTACATACAAGCAAGCAGTTCAACTTGAAATCCTGTCTGCATATTCCGACACATTCATTTTAATATGTCTTAAGTTTTAATAGAAAATGTTTGGTTTTCATTTGGGGCTGCACGGTGGACGAGTGGTTCGCACGTGAGGATAAGCGAACTAAATATTATTTCATTCATTCATTCATTTTCTGAACTAAATGTTCGAAATCAACTAAATATTATTTCATTCATTCATTCATTTTCTGAACTAAATGTTTGAAATTAACTAAATATTATTTCATTCATTCATTCATTTTCTACCGCTTATGAAAATGAATGAATGAAGTAAATATTATTTCATAATAATATTTCACATTATAATATTCATGCATTCATTCATTTTCTACCGCTTATGAAAATGAATGAATGAAGTAAATATTATTTCATAATAATATTTCATATTATAATATTCATGCATTCATTCATTTTCTGCCGCTTATAAAAATGAATGAATGAAGTAAATATTATTTCATAATAATATTTCACATTATAATATTCATGCATTCATTCATTTTCTGCCGCTTATAAAAATGAATGAATGAACTAAATATTATTTCATATTATTATTTCATAATAACATTTCATATTATAATAATCATTCATTCATTCATTTTCTGAACTAAATGTTCAAAATCAACTAAATATTATTTCATTCATTCATTCATTTTCTACCGCTTATGAAAATGAATGAATGAAGTAAATATTATTTCCTAATAATATTTCATATTATAATATTCATGCATTCATTCATTTTCTGCCGCTTATAAAAATGAAAGAAGTAAATATTATTTCATAATAATATTTCACATTATAATATTCATGCATTCATTCATTTTCTGCCGCTTATAAAAATGAATGAATGAACTAAATATTATTTCATATTATTATTTCATAATAATATATCATATTATAATAATCATTCATTCATTCATTCATTTTCTGAACTAAATGTTCAAAATCAACTAAATATTATTTCATTCATTCATTCATTTTCTACCGCTTATGAAAATGAATGAATGAAGTAAATATTATTTCATAATAATATTTCATATTATAATATTCATGCATTCATTCATTTTCTGCCGCTTATAAAAATGAATGAATGAACTAAATATTATTTCATATTATTATTTCATAATAATATTTCATATTATAATATTCATTCAATCATTTTCTGCCACTTATGAAAATCAATGAATGAACTAAATATTATTTCATATTATTACTTCATAATAATATTTCATATTATAATATTCATGCATTCATTCATTTTCTGCCGCTTATAAAAATGAATGAATGAACTAAATATTATTTCATATTATTTCATATCACGAGGGTCGCGGGGGTGCTGGAGCCTATCCCAGCTGTCTTTGGGGGAGAGGCGGGGTACACCCTGGACTGATCGCTAGTTTACAGTTTTACTAAATATATTTCACGGGTGTAATTACAGTACGGAATTTTTCCACATGGCTTTTCTTCCTTTCACTCACATGAGACGAGATGCAACCAAATACTATAAAAAATGTCTATATTTATGTTTATTAAAAAAAAAATGTGTTTTTCAGCTTTTGGATGTGTGTGTGTGTGTGGGGGGGGGGGGGGGGGTGCATCAATGAGCCTTAAGGCGCCGCCTGTCCCCCGCCTCCCCCCTGAGCTGCCATCTTGGTATTCCGAATGCTTGCTGCCTCTGCACAGACTTTGGGACTGGAGTCAGCGAGTAAAGCGAGCAAGGCATTAATGTGCGTGGCAAACCCAATATTTTCATTCCGCACCTTCACGACTGGCTTTCTTTTCACTTCCGCGCCGTAGCGAGACGTCGGTGATTAGCATAGCATCGCCTCAAAGAGGGAAGGGAGGCAGACTTTTGATATTATGGAACGCTTGGATGGCTTTCTCCTTGTTGTTGTGAGAGGTCCAATATGCATGCGTGCTTTTATGCAATGTACACCTTCTTATTTATTTATTTATTTTCCTGCTTGGAAAAGCATCAGGAAGTAAAAACAGCTTAGTCCGACACACGCTGTCACTCAATTCTTATGCAAGTGCGCCCACACACACACACACACACACACACACACACACAAATGTCTTAATTCTAGAATAAATTACACTTGGCTTATGTGTGTCTTTGCATACTTTCGTATTATATATAAGAAAGTACGTATATATTATATATAAGAAGATATTATACAGGGCGGCACGGCGGTCGAGTGGTTAGCGCGCAGAACTCACAGCGAGGAAACCAGGGTTCGATTCCACCCTCGGCCATCTCTGTGTGGAATTTGCATGTTCTCCCCGTGCATGCGTGGGTTTTCTCCGGGTACTCCGGTTTCCTCCCACATTCCGTCACGTTGCATTCTGGGTAATTTGAGTGTGAGTAGTAAGCTGATGATACATACTCAACATTTCTGGTCAATGAAGTAGAACCGGGAACTTCTTGCATACTCAAAAATCCCACACTGCCAAAGTAGACACACCGCATACTCAAAAAGTTAGCATACGGCCAAAAAAAATATCTATTTTTGACAAACGACCTGCTGGGATAGGCTCCAGCATGCCGGCGACCCTTGTGAGGATAAGTGGTATAGAACATGAATGAATGAATGTGTTTGTAGAGATTTTTGCTTACAAATAATATTTAGGGGCGGCACGGCGGTCAAGTGGTTAGCGCGCATACATCAGAGCTAGGAAACCAGGGTTCAATTCCGCCCTCGGCCATCTCTGTGTGGAGTTTGCATGTTCTCCCCGTGCATGCGTGGGTTTTCTCCGGGTACTCCGGTTTCCTCCCACATTCCAAAAACATGCTAGGTTAATTAGCCACTCCAAATTGTCCATAGGTATGAATGTGAGTGTGAATGGTTGTTTGTCTATATGTGCCCTGGGATTGGCTGGCCACCAGTCCAGGGTGTACCCCGCCTCTCGTCCCAAGACAGCTGGGATAGGCTCCAGCACCCCCGCGACCCTTGTGAGGAAAACCTGTAGAAAATGAATGAAGATATTATATATGTATATATAAAACATTATATAACATTATATATACCAGACAAAACCATTTGATTGAGTAAGGACCTCATATTACAAATATACAACAAAAAATTAAAATTAAAATTAAAATTAAAATTAAAATTAAAATTAAAATTAAAATTAAAATTAAAATTAAAATTAAAATTAAAATTAAAATTAAAATTAAAATTAAAATTAAAATTAAAATTAAAATTAAAATTAAAATTAAAAAATACAACAACAAAAAAACTTAAACTGTATTATGGAAAGCAGGAAGTGAACAAATGTAAGAGTTAGTGATTGTAAAAGTACCAGATGGAGGGGTAGGATTTAATAAGCTTTGCTTCTTCCTACTCCTTTTGGACATGTGGAACTGGGAACTGATTATGGGATGCACTCAATTGGAATCTGATGCATGTTCAAATGAAATAAAACCATTACCATTACCATTACCATTACCATTACCATAAAACTGCCCCAAACGTGCTCTATTGTGGAGTTGCATCATCACCTCTTTTTGCCTCTAGCTCAAAAACATGTATAAATGTGTCTTTGGCAGCGAGCAGTTGGGTTGAAAAAAAATATCTTTGGTCGCAAATGAGTTCAAGACAAATCTTTTTTGTTTTTATCAACATTTTTTATTATAAACATTTCTGCTTATTTTCTTTACATTTTGCTAAATTTTCCCAATTTTGCTGTTTTTTTGTGCCATTGGTCAATAAAAAAACAAGCTGTTAGTCATATATGGCCCTTGAGCCACACTTTGGACACCCCGGCATTAATATTTCAACTTTATACTACTACAATGGCATGATTTTTCATCATATTCTTTCGTTATTATTGTAAAATAAACAAATTTCTTCTCTTAATCCATTCTTGTAAAATAACTGCTGATTTGAATGGACCCCAGCCCGCACTTTGGACACCCCTTGTATAGCGTATGTCCATGTTTGTATGAATCCTTGCTTTCATCATTCACTTTTACAGCTGATATTGATTGTGATGTTATATTTTGATATGGAGGTGACAGATAGATACAATAGATAGATAGCCAGACAGATGTCCTTTGGGAATACTTGGGAATACTTTCATGCAAATGTGGCAGGTTTGCACGCATCCATCTGGCAAATAAAGCCCTCCATGCGGCAGTTGAATATGTTTAAACTCCTTCAGAGCTCAAACCAGTCGCCATCAAACCCCTTCACCAAAAGATTGCTGTCATTTTCCGCCTGCACTTTGCTTCTTTCTGGGGGCTTTCCAGGTGGGAAGACGCACAGCTCACGGCTCGCTAAGGCTTTTTACGCTTGATAACGATAATGAAGCTACGCTATTGCTCAGATGGAGAAAAAAGTGATGAAACCCATCATGAGTTTTGAGACGCTTTTGCGTCGTTTAGAACGATAACCGGTGCAGTGATGCTGATTCGCACACAAAAACTCTACTTCCTGTAGTCAACCTTGCGTCCGGCATGATGAGAAACCTTGCAGCCAGAACCCTCGTAGAATATCGTTTTTTCTCACCTCCCCGTCATCCCAGTCGCTCGCCGTTCTCCTTGAAAAGGCTGCGCCTCAACACAAAGGCGACAAAGCACGCCAACCTTGACACTGCCGCCTTTTACTTATTCCGCCTTTACAAAAGATTTAAAATAGACCACAGGAGGAAGTGGATGCGGTCGGCATGGCGACAGCCTCCAGCGCACCTTGCAGTCTTTGTGAATGGAGACGTCAGTGGAAGCCTTAAAAAAACTAAAAGGTGTCCATGGAATATAGATAGAAGTGGACCTATTTTGGGGGGCTTCCAAAGAGTGATTAATTGATTAAAAGAGATTAATCAAAACAAATGCAATCTATCAATCTGCAAAAGCTTCTAAAGCCATTTCTAAAGCTTTGGGACTCCAGCAAACCACAATGAGAGGCATTATCCACAAATAGTCAAAACATGGAACAGTGGTGAACCTTCCCAGAAGTGGCTGGTCAACCCAAAATGACCCCAATAGCGCAGTGAAGACTCATCCAAGAGGTCACAAAAGACCCCACAACAACATCCACATGCTTCAGTTAAGGTTCATGACTCCACCATAAGAAAGACACTGGGCAAAAACAGCCTGCAAGGCAAAGTTCCACTGCTGAACAAAAAGAACATTAAGGCTGTTGCAACCTTCCACATACGCTTTTTAAAATTATTAGAGCCCTCTACACATTAAATAACACCCCTATAGTCATCTTTCCACTCCTTTTCCCCAATATAATAGAACTAATAAGACATATAAAACATAAGTAACATGTTTGCAACCTTGTGAATACACTTTTTAACATTATTAGAGCCCTCTAGATATAAAATAACATCCCCATAGTCACCTATACACTCCTATTACCCAATATAGTAGACACAATAAGATGTAAAACTGTTTGCAACCTTCTACATACGCTTTTTAAAATTATTAGAGCCCCCTACACATGAAATAACACCCCTATAGTCACCTTTCCACTCCTATTACCCAATACAGTAGACACAATAAAATATATGACTTGGGAAATGTGTTTACAACATTCTAAATATGCTTTTTAACATGATTAGAGCCCCCTAGACATGAAATAACACCCCTATAGTCACCTTTACACTTCTATTACCCAATATAGTAGACACAATAAAATATATGACTTGGGAAATGTGTTTAAAACATTCTAAATATGCTTTTTAACATTATTAGAGCCCTCTAGATATGAAATAACATCCCTATAGTCACCTATACACTCATATTACCGAATATAGTAGACATAATAAGATATGTAAAACTGTTTGCAACCTTCTACATATGCTTTTTAACATTATTAGAGCCCTCTAGACATGAAATAACACCCCTATAGTCACCTTTCCACTCCTATTACCCAATATAGTAGACATAATAAGATATGTAAAACTGTTTGCAACCTTCTACATACGCTTTTTAACATTATTAGAGCCCTCAAGATATGAAATAACATCCCTATAGTCACCTATACACTCCTATTACCCAATATAGTAGACATAATAAGATATGTAAAACTGTTTGCAACCATCTACATATGCTTTTTAACATTATTAGAGCCCTCTAGACATGAAATAACACCCCTATAGTCACCTATACACTCCTATTACCCAATATAGTAGACATAATAAGATATGTAAAACTGTTTGCAACCTTCTACATATGCTTTTTAACATTATTAGAGCCCTCTAGACATGAAATAACACCCCTATAGTCACCTTTCCACTCCTATTACCCAATATAGTAGACATAATAAGATATATAAGACATAGATAACCTGTTTGCAACCTTTTGAATACACTTTTTAACATTATTAGAGCCCTCAAGATATGAAATCGCATCCCTATAGTCACCTATACACTCCTATTACCCAATATAGTAGACATAATAAGATATGTAAAACTGTTTGCAACCTTCTACATACGCTTTTTAACATTATTAGAGCCCTCTAGACATGAAATAACACCCCTATAGTCACCTTTACACTCCTATTACCCAATATAGTAGACATAATAAGATATGTAAGACTGTTTGCAACCTTTTGAATACACTTTTTAACATTATTAGAGCCCTCAAGATATGAAATAACATCCCTATAGTCACCTATACACTCCTTTTACCCAATATAGTAGACATAATAAGATGTGTAAAACTGTTTGCAACCTTCTACATACGCTTTTTAACATTATTAGAGCCCTCTAGACATGAAATAACACCCCTATAGTCACCTATACACTCCTATTACCCAATATAGTAGACATAATAAGATATGTAAAACTGTTTGCAACCTTCTACATATGCTTTTTTAACATTATTAGAGCCCTCTAGACATGAAATAACACCCCTATAGTCACCTTTCCACTGACTTAACACCATTCCAAATATGCGTCCCATTACAATGGCTGTATGAACTGGGATGAGACGTTCCATCCATTCCAAGAGGGAACACAGCCTTCTACTCCTATTCCTTCCGCCATCTCTGCTACTGTACATCCCATAATGCTTCAGTGGCTGCGTTTTCATAGTCACTGCACACCACAAACACCAGAGCCTGCGCCGTCGTACGGATACAGTATCAAAGTACAGTATTCACCCTGTGGAGGATGAGAAGAACGAGGGAGCAAATACTTTCACATCTTCTCTTTCCCTCCGCACCGACTGCTGTGTGATAGCATGTAGCTCCCCTTTTTCATCGCTCTTGGTTTGTGTGCGTGTGCGTGTGTGTGTGCGTGTGTGTGTGTGTGTGTGTGTGTGTGTGTATGAGACCATTACATTTTTCACAAATGAAAAGACAGAGAAAGGGAGGATGAGGAGGAGAGAGATAGAGAGAGCAGTTGTCAGGCCAACAGCAGCTCTTGTGGTGAGCTGTCACCTCAAGGCACTGTACGCGCTGATGATGCATTCACTGTCTTCCTCACCCTGCAGTCACCAGTCTCTCTCTCTCTCTCTCTCTCTCTCTCTCGCTCTATCGTTCTTTGTGTATTTGTGTGTGTGTGTGTGCGTGTGGACAGTCAGGTCATTTCTGCTTCGTAAGGACATTTGGATATCTCTCTCTAATAGTTTTGTAAAAATAAGCCAAGTACAACACAATGACAAAGGCCAAATATGACTTCAATATGTAAATAAATATGGAATTGACCGCATTCAAGGCATTTTTTTTAAATATTACTTGTTCCAAAAGTGTAATAACAAGTCCATTCATTCATTTTCTACCGCTTTTCTTCACGAGGGTCGTATGGGGTGCACCCTGGACTGGTGGCCAGCCAATCCCAGGGCACATATAGACAAACAACCATTCACACTCACATTCATACCTATGGACAATTTGAAGTGGCTAATTAACCTAGCATGTTTTTTTTTGGAATGTGGGAGGAAACCGGAGTACCCGGAGAAAACCGGAGAACATGCAAACTCCACACAGAGATGGCCCAGGGTGGAATTGAACCCTGGTTTCCTAGCTGTGAGGTCTGCGCGCTAACCACTCAAACGCTATGCCGCCCGTAAAAACAAGTTAAGGACTCTTAATAGTTTAGCCAAAAAAAAACAAAACACGATGACAAAGGCTTACTATCACTTAAATATGTAAATAAATATGAAATGTATGTTATGCAATGCATTTTTAATGCTTATTTGTCACACAAGTGTAAAAAGAAGTTAAGCACTCCTAATGGTTTTGCAAAAAAACACTAAAACACAATGACAAAGGCTTAATCTGACATAAATATGAAATTAAATATGACATTTGTCTCATGCAAGTTATTTTTCCCACTTATTACATGATAATGGAAAATTAGGTTGAGGAAAAAAATATAAAATTGGAAAAAAGTGAAAATATTATGTAATGGTAATGGTAATGGTAATGGTTTAATTTCATTTGAACATGCATCAGATTCCAATTGAGTGCATCCCATAATCAGTTCCCAGTTCCACATGTCCAAAAGGAGTAGGAAGAAGCAAAGCTTATTAAATCCTACCCCTCCATCTGGTACTTTTACAATCACTAACTCTTACATTTGTTCACTTCCTGCTTTCCATAATACAGTTTAAGGTTTTAATTTTTTTTAACACATTCACATAATATTTAGACTTCATTCTAGTTCCATTAGAAGTTTTTTTCTGCAACCTAACTTTCCAAAAAATGACATCGTTTTCTTTGTTTCTCATTATATTAAGACTTTAAACAGTGCTTAACTTCTTTTTACACTTTTGTGACAAGTAAAAGTTAAAAAATGCCTTGCCCGAGGCACATTTCGTATTTTTTCACATATTTATGTAATGTTAAGTATTTGTCATTGTGCTTTAGTGTTTTTTTTCACGAAACTATTACAAATCCTATTACAAAACACTTTTGTGACAAATAATAATGAAAAAAATTACATATTTAATTACATATTTAAGTCACATTAAGCCTTTGTTATTGTGTTTTAGTGCTTATTTTGCAAAACTATTATGGTAATGGTAACGGTAATGGTAATGGTAATGGTTTAATTTCATTTGAACATGCATCAGATTCCAATTGAGTGCATCCCATAATCAGTTCCCAGTTCCACATGTCCAAAAGGAGTAGGAAGAAGCAAAGCTTATTAAATCCTACCCCTCCATCTGGTACTTTTACAATCACTAACTGTTACAATTGTTCACTTCCTGCTTTCCATAACACAGTTTAAGGTTTTTTTTTATTTTTATTTTTTAAATAATGTACCTCTGGGTGTACTGGTACTGATACTGGGTGATATGAGCATCCAATGCCATAATGTGTACCATAGTGCGTGTCAATATAGTGATATATATAGCACATCATGACTGGTTCAAGACTCTTCATCCTTGGATTTAGCAAACATCAACTGCTTGTATTGTTTCTTGAATTGGCTCATCGTTGTGCATTGTTTGATTTCCTTACTCAATCCATTCCATAGTTTCCTCCATTTGGTACTTATGGTGCTTATTAGTGGAACACGTGGATCCAGAAGATGTCAGATGTCAGAAGATCCAGTGGCATACAACATATTGCAGCGGTATATACTACGTACCACCATACTTTTCCTTTTGCGGGTGTTTATTTTGCGGTATTATTCCCACATTTCGTCTAAATATAATAACCGCGTCATGTCTGGCGCTGAGCTCGGTGGGAGTCCAGTGTGTACACTGGTGTAGGTGGACGTGACAAAGTCTCCAATATGTTCCTGCTGGCGTGCAGGTTGAACATATGTTGGCGTACATAAACTATTGTTTGGATCCAAAACCTTTGATGGACTTTGGTGTCCGGTCGGTTATGCAATATCATCAAGCCTTCGCTTTGCCATCTGTCTGCTTGCAGAAGACAAGTATGAGCTGATGTGTTCTTTTCTTAATAATAAGTATAGCTGATGCATCGGACGCCTTTAAAGTCAACGCAGTCATTGAAGCATGGGCTCTGTAATCGCCGGCCACCTCCAGCAGCAGTCAGAGACGTTTCATGATGATTCACCGCAGAAAAGAAACGATGATGTAAAACTGTGGGTGTTTGTTGGACGGTTGGCAGGTGGTAGTGTTTTGAAAAGCGCAAAAAGAGTTCTCAAAAATGCTCAGAGGCTGAAGAAATCTTAAAAAACGACTGCAGAATCAATGAGTTAAGTATAGTTTAGCTTCTAAACCACTAAAAGCAAGTGAGGTTTCTCGCTTAGAGCATACAAAACCTGTTTATGCCTTTCAAATTATGATTTTTAACAATATTAGAGCACTCTAGACATGAAATAACACCCCTATAGTCACCTATACACTCCTATTACCCAATACAGTAGACACAATAAAATATTTGACTTGGGAAATGTGTTTACAACATTCTAAATACGCTTTTTAACATTATTAGAGCCCTCTCGACATGAAATAACACCCCTATAGTCACCTTTACACTTCGATTACCCAATATGGTAGACATAATAAGATATATAAGACATAGATAACCTGTTTGCAACCTTTTGAATACACTTTGTAACATTATTAGAGCCCTCAAGATATGAAATAACACCCCTATAGTCACCTTTCCACTCCTATTACCCAATACAGTAGACACAATACAATATATGACTTGGGAAATGTGTTAACAACATTTTAAATACAATTTTTAACATTGTTAGAGCCCTCTAGACATGAAATAACACCCCTATAGTCACCTTTACACTCCTATTACCCAATACAGTAGACACAATACAATATATGACTTAGGAAATGTGTTTACAACATTTTAAATACACTTTTTAACATTGTTAGAGCCCTCTAGACATGAAATAACACCCCTATAGTCACCTTTAAACTTCTATTACCCAATATGGTAGACATAATAAGATATATAAGATATAGATAACCTGTTTGCAACCTTTTGAATACACTTTTTAACATTATTAGAGCCCTCGGGATATGACATAACACCCCTATAGTGACCTTTACACTTCTATTACCCAATATGGTAGACATAATAACATATAAAAGACATAGAAAACCTGTTTGCAACCTTCCACATACGCTTTTTAAAATTATTAGAGCCCCCTACACATTAAATAACACCCCTATAGTCACCTTTCCACTCCTATTACCCAATACAGTAGACACAATACAATATATGACTTAGGAAATGTGTTTACAACATTTTAAATACAATTTTTAACATTGTTAGAGCCCTCTCGACATGAAATAACACCCCTATAGTCACCTTTACACTTCTATTACCCAATATGGTAGACATAATAAGATATAAAAGACATAGATAACCTGTTTGCAACCTTTTCAATATACTTTTTAACATTATTAGAGCCCTCGGGATATGACATAACACCCCTATAGTGACCTTTACACTTCTATTACCCAATATGGTAGACATAATAAGATATATAAGACATAGAAAACCTGTTTACAACCTTGTAAATATGCTCATTGACATTATCAGAGCCCATTAGAGCCCTCGAGACATGAGGTAGCACCCCTATAGTCACCTTTACACTCCTATTACCAAATATGGTAGACATAATAACATAAATAAGACATAATGTCGTTGCCTGGCTCCCATATAATAATAATAAATAATAATGTGGAGAATAATTAGATGACATCAAATATGAAGAATGTACAGCGTAAACAGTCATTTGTACTCTTCTGTACAAATACTGTTTGACTGACAAAATGGCTCGCTCCGTTCATGCTGTTGTTCTATGAGACGTTTCAGCGCCTTGGCGTGAGTCGGGCATATAACCCAGTTTGATGATGAGTGTTTTTCACGACATTCATAAAACTTCCACAATGTAAACATGACGGCATGGGACGTAGTGACGAGTGGAGTTGTCTCCATCCAGTCTTCCTGGAGTGCCCGTTCCAGTTCATCCCCACCTTGGCATGAAGCCCAAGCAGGTGTCCATATGTCCCCCTTTGTTCACGCATCCATCATTCCGCCATGGAGTACACGGCTCGCTCAGCGCCACCTCTTGTCCTTCCCGTCTCTCCGTGGCCTGCATCTCCTCGGGGGCCTGTCATCCTCGCTGTTGCTCCTCTTCAGGTTCCTTCCTTCCCTGTCAGCTCACGGATGCTGTGAGCTGTCCCGTGCACGACATGGGAGGCTGACACTAACTGGTAGCAGTAGACGTGCTTTGTTTGGGCCAGCAGCGCAGAGTTTGGGAGTGCTGGAGCATACTCTCCTATGGAGGACCAAAACTGCCAAAATAATCAATAAATAAATAAATAAAAGTGAAAATAAAAACAAAAATGAAAAAAAAATCACAAAATTAAATACACAAAAATAAATATAAATGGAAATAAAAACAAAAATACAAAAATATATACATAAATAAATAAATATAAGCAAAAATAAATACAAAAATAAAAAACAAGATTCAAAAATAAAAAAATAAATACAAAAATAAATGTAGAAATAAATACAAAAATATTTAAAAATATTTCAAGGAGGCAAGCTTGATTTTTCTTGGAAAACTAGCCGGCTGCGTGGCTCCGGATCTTTCTCTCTTGGAAAGCAACAAGCAGCGACAGTTTTTGCAATCATTTTTGGATGCTTGCAGCTAACGACCACTGACGTACACACACCAGAAGACAAGAGAAAAAATATGGAGGACCAAAACTGCCAAAATAATAAATATATATATAAAATCAAAAATAAATACAAAAATAAAAAACAAGATTCAAAAATTACAAATAAATACAAAAATAAATGTAGAAATAAATACAAAAATAAATATATAAATAGAATTACATATCAATAAATAAATAAAAGCACTCTGCTCTCATATGTATTTATTTCATGCTGCAGACAATGTCAGCTTGAAATGCAGAAGGAAAAACTATTCAAATGAGGGGGCGGTCCTAAGTGTGTCTTGGGTTGAACTGTTCGCCTATTGGCTGATCGACATGCGAGTGCGAAAATCGACTAGGTATGCCTGCAAACGGCCACAGCAAGAGGAAGTCACCACACCACTCTCAATGGCGGTAAATATGGCTGCAATCTCCAGGGATCTCCGTTTGCTAGCAGATATTTCGGATAATGCTTCCCCGGATGACCTGCTTTTCCGGGTGGAAGCCTTATTGGAGCCTGATCTCTCTCCTCCCCGACGGAGCTTTTTCGCACTCACATGTCGATCAACCAATAGGCGAACAGTTCAACCCAAGACACACTTAGGACCGCCCCCTCATTTGAATAGGTTTCCTTCTGCATTTCAAGCTGACATTGTCTGCTGCATGAAATAAATACATATGAGAGCAGAGTGCTTTTATTTATTTATTGATATGTAATTCTATTTATATATTTATTTTTGTATTTATTTCTACATTTATTTTTGTATTTATTTTTAATTTTTGAATCTTGTTTTTTTATTTTTGTATTTATTTCTACATTTATTTTTGTATTTATGTATATATATTTTTATTTTTGTTTTATTTCCATTTATATTAATTTTTTTGTATTTAATTTTTTCATATTTTTTTTCATTTTTGTTTTTATTTTCACTTTTATTTATTTATGTATTTATTATTTTGGCAGTTTTGGTCCTCCATACTCTCCAGGGTTGGGGAACTTGTTGACAATTACTGGTGACAGATTCATTTCCTTTCACTTGGACCAGCGGGAGCTGCTGCAGTTTCATCATCGAGGTTGCACGCGGTCCCACGCTGCAGTCCCACGCTGCAGTCCCACGCTGCAGTCCCACGGCTCATTGTTGATGCAAAATCAAAATGGCTTTTACATCATTGGGAACTTGCTGGAAAATGTGGAATTTGACCGACAGGCATCGTCGTCGGCTTTGAATGTTGATCTTTTAAAGCAGTGCAATACTTGGCTGCAACCAGCAGAGGCGCTGTTGAAACAGTCTCAACACTCTGCTGTTATGAACTGCCATTTTAACCTTTTAGTGTTTTTCACTTGACATTTCAATTACAAATTTGTAGCATGAAAATGGTTCCAGATAAGGCATGCTGTAAATTACAATATGATCAATATGACCCAAAGTTTGTGATGGGATTAAGTTTACTTATCTAATGATACCTGTAGCAAAATGTCTCATCCACCTGTGATAGACTCCATCAACTCTCAAGCAAACCCAGCCATCATCATGGTCATTTACGGTGGGAATCTTGAACACCGCTGCTGCTTAGACCGCACCTATTTCTATCCGACCCCTCCTGCTACTCGGAATTGGCTCAAGTATGCTACATGTGGATGTGTTGCATTTCAATGTGGATAAGTTTTGCTCTGAGCTTCGGGTTCCGCTAAATCAGGGTACCCAATTTTTTATTTTTTTTTCCAAGGGACACTTTGATGCTGAGAAGTTTGATTTCTTTCAAGAAGAAAAACTACATCAGTCTTTGGCCATTTTTAAAAGTTTTACAACTATTCGTGAATTTCTCGTCATGATATTATGACTGTATTGTCATAATATTTTGACTATTTCACAATCTAATCTCATAACTTTATTTTGTTTTGATTGTCTCTCGTAATATTAAATAATAATATTTAAAAAAGGACATATTTTTCTTTTGAATATTTCAGATCTATGCTACTAACGGGGCATTATTTTTTCATATCTTTTTTCTTTCTTCTCATATTTATGACTATTACCATAATATTCTGTATATTTTAAATTTACTATATTTTTATAATATAATAAATATTTTTCACAACCTAATTTTTAAATAATTAACTTTATTCATTGCTTTGTTGTTTTCTATAACATTGTGACATAACAAATGAACATTTTTTTCTTTACTGTGTAAACTTAATGCAACTATAATGACATTATTTTTCCTCATAATATCACAAAGTTATTGTAAAAAATGACTTGGCCTTTAAAATTACAAATTTTTTTATCGAAATATTTTGACTTTATTCTTACAAAAGTAATGCCCATCCTTCAATTTTTGCTGTTATTTGCGGTAAAATGGCCCACGGCCCGCACACAACAAAAGTTCCTCCTGCACTAAAAGTTAAACGCAGTTGACTATTTCACAATCTAATCTCATAATTTTATTTTGTTTTGATTGTCCCTCATAATATTAAATAATAATATTTTAAAAAGCACATATTTTTCTTTTGAATATTTCAGATCTATGCTACTAATGGGGCATTATTTTTTCATATCTTTTTTCTTTCTTCTCATATTTATGACTGTATTACCATAATATTCTATATATTTTATATTTACTATATTTTTATAATATAATAAATATTTTTCACAACCTAATTTTTAAATAATTAACTTTATTCGTTGTTTTCTATAACATTGTGACATAACAAATAAACATTTTTTCTTTACTGTGTAAACTTAATGCAACTATAATGACATTATTTTTCCTCATAATATCACAAAGTTATTGTAAAAAATGACTTGGGCTTTAAAATTACACATTTTTTTATCGAAATATTTTGACTTTATTCTTACAAAAGTAATGCCCATCCTTCAATTTTTGCTGTTATTTGCGGCAAAATGGCCCACGGCCCGCACACAACAAAGGTTCCTCCTGCACTAAAAGTTCAACGCAGTCAACGCAGTTGACTATTTCACTATCTAATCTCAAAATATTTTGTTTTGATTGTCTCTCGTAATATTAAATAATAATATTTAAAAAAGGACATATTTTTCTTTTGAATATTTCAGATCTATGCTACTAACGGGGCATTATTTTTTCATATCTTTTTTTCTTTCTTCACATATTTATGACTGTATTACCATACTATTCTATATATTTTATATTTACTATATTTTTATAATAAATATTTTTCACAACCTAATTTTTAAATAACTGACTTTATTCGTTGCTTTGTTGTTTTCTATAACATTGTGACATGACAAAATTAAAAAAAAAATATTTACTGTGTAAACTTATTGCAACTATAATGACATTTTTCCTCATAATATCACAAAGTTATTGTAAAAATGTCTTTTTTAAACAACACGTTTTTCATCGAAATATTTTGACTTTATTCTTGTAAAAGTAATGCCCATCCTTCAATTTTTGCTGTTATTTGCGGTAAAATGGCCCACGGCCCGCACACAACAAAAGTTCCTCCTGCACTAAAAGTTCAACGCAGTCAACGCAGTTAACTATTTCACAATCTAATCTCATAACTTTATTTTGTTTTGATTGTCTCTCGTAATATTAAATAACAATATTTAAAAAAGCACATATTTTTCTTTTGAATATTTCAGATCTATGCTACTAACAGGGCATTATTTTTTCACTTTTTTCTTTCTTCTCATATTTATGACTGTATTACCATACTATTCTATATATTTTATATTTACTATATTTTTATAATAAATATTTTTCACAACCTAATTTTTAAATAACTGACTTTATTCGTTGCTTTGTTGTTTTCTATAACATTATGACATAACAAAATTTAAAAATATATATATTTACTGTGTAAACTTAATGCAACTATAATGACATTATTTTTCCTCATAATATCACAAAGTTATTGTTAAAATGACTTTTTTAAACAACACGTTTTTCATCGAAATATTTTGACTTTATTCTTGTAAAAGTAATGCCCATCCTTCAATTGTTGCTGTTATTTGCGGTAAAATGGCCCACGGCCCGCACACAACAAAAGTTCCTCCTGCACTAAAAGTTCAACGCAGTCAACGCAGTTGACTATTTCACAATCTAATCTCATAATTTTATTTTGTTTTGATTGTCTCTTGTAATATTAAATAATAATATTTAAAAAAGGACATATTTTTCTTTTGAATATTTCAAATCTATGCTACTAATGGGGCATTATTTTTTCATATCTTTTTTCTTTCTTCTCATATTTATGACTGTTTTACCATACTATTCTATATATTTTATATTTACTATATTTTTATAATAAATATTTTTCACAACCTAATTTTTAAATAACTGACTTTATTCGTTGCTTTGTTGTTTTCTATAACATTGTGACATAACAAAATTAAAAAAAAAAAAAAATTACTGTGTAAACTTAATGCAACTATAATGGCATTATTTTCCCTCATAATATCACAAAGTTATTGTTAAAATGACTTTTTTAAATAACACGTTTTTCATCGAAATATTTTGACTTTATTCTTGTAAAAGTAATGCCCATCCTTCAATTTTTGCTGTTATTTGCGGTAAAATGGCCCACGGCCCGCACACAACAAAAGTTCCTCCTGCACTAAAAGTTCAACGCAGTCAACGCAGTTGACTATTTCACAATCTAATCTCATAACTTTATTTTGTTTTGATTGTCTCTCGTAATATTAAATAACAATATTTAAAAAAGCACATATTTTTCTTTTGAATATTTCAGATCTATGCTACTAACAGGGCATTATTTTTTCACTTTTTTCTTTCTTCTCATATTTATGACTGTTTTACCATACTATTCTATATATTTTATATTTACTATATTTTTATAA
The DNA here is from genome assembly GCF_030265055.1 of Doryrhamphus excisus. Taxonomy (NCBI): domain Eukaryota; kingdom Metazoa; phylum Chordata; class Actinopteri; order Syngnathiformes; family Syngnathidae; genus Doryrhamphus; species Doryrhamphus excisus. Next base: position 16,840,812 of record NC_080482.1, on the reverse strand, counting down.
TAAATATTTTTCACAACCTAATTTTTAAATAACTGACTTTATTCGTTGCTTTGTTGTTTTCTATAACATTGTGACATAACAAAATTTAAAAAAAAATATATTTACTGTGTAAACTTAATGCAACTATAATGACATTATTTTTCCTCATAATATCACAAAGTTATTGTTAAAATGACTTTTTTAAGCAACACGTTTTTCATCTAAATATTTTGACTTTATTCTTACAAAAGTAATGCCCATCCTTCAATTTTTGCTGTTATTTGCGGTAAAATGGCCCACGGCCCGCACACAACAAAAGTTCCTCCTGCACTAAAAGTTAAACGCAGTTGACTATTTCACAATCTAATCTCATAATTTTATTTTGTTTTGATTGTCCCTCATAATATTAAATAATAATATTTTAAAAAGCACATATTTTTCTTTTGAATATTTCAGATCTATGCTACTGATGGGGCATTATTTTTTCATATCTTTTTTCTTTCTTCTCATATTTATGACTGTTTTACCATAATATTCTATATATTTTATATTTACTATATTTTTATAATATAATAAATATTTTTCACAACCTAATTTTTAAATAATTAACTTTATTCGTTGTTTTCTATAACATTGTGACATAACAAATAAACATTTTTTCTTTACTGTGTAAACTTAATGCAACTATAATGACATTATTTTTCCTCATAATATCACAAAGTTATTGTAAAAAATGACTTGGGCTTTAAAATTACACATTTTTTTATCGAAATATTTTGACTTTATTCTTACAAAAGTAATGCCCATCCTTCAATTTTTGCTGTTATTTGCGGCAAAATGGCCCACGGCCCGCACACAACAAAGGTTCCTCCTGCACTAAAAGTTCAACGCAGTGTCAGCGTCTATCGGCTGATATCGATACCGTGCCCGGATGGTGAGTCATCAACGCATATGGTGCTTTGTTTTGGCACCTCATTCCATAGAACAATACAACGGACCAGTTATGCAATATTGTACGAAAACTTTAGCAAAGATTTTCTTTTTCACCTGACCGATGACTGACTTCATATATATGCTGAATCTATGGACATATTTATCTCCGAGGCAACATTTGACAGATGCACTTTGGAAACGTTGTTCTGCTTCCTGGTAGATTTTCACGTTTTATTGATTCAGTACATCAGCGTCCAAATCCAAACGAAATGTTGATTCCCGAGCAGATCTCACATATAAAGAGAGCAAGAGATAGCGGCGCGCAAGGACAGAGTCGGCAGAAAGAAGAAGATGCAACAGAGGGAGGAGGACACTAGGAAGGAGGCGGAGGAGAGGGAAAGATTACTAGCGTAGTACATCAGGCTTAGCTTCCCGTCCTTAATGGTAACCATGGAAATAATTACAGAGCAGACAGACAGTGCGAAGAGTGAGAGCAACGCAGACACAGTGACGGCAGCGGAGGAAGAGAAAGCGCTGGGCTGGCATGGAAAAGTATGGAATATGTTTAGCGGATTCCACTTGAGTCCGGAACTATTTGACGGCGGGCTGGACTAAGATGGGAACTTGGGTTATTTTTATCCACTTTTATATCGCAACACTGATGAGGGACCTTGGTGCGGTAAGTACAGAGTGAGGAAAAAAAAAGATAAACTGTTGTGTGTGTGTGTGTGTTTTTTTTTTTTAAGTTGCGCACAGTTGTCATGGAAACAGATTTAAGAGGCCATTTCCCACTCGGCTACTGTGCGTTGCTTATCGTGGCACCAAAGCTCAATCAGTGTGTTGGATTGAAAACTCCACGTCAGGTGTGGGGCATTGATTTTTTTTTTTTTATTCAATTATTAGTTGTTGAAAAATGTTTTATTTTTCCTATCTTTGTGTGTGATGGATTATTGAGAAAGCGCCCAGAGACATTGTTTGATAAAGATGGGGGTCCACTTGACCTCTTCTTGAATGGAGTACAGAGGAGGAAAGTGTGTTGCGGCCATTTTTTTTTTTTTTTTTTTTACATCCATGCATGGAAAGTTAGGACATGGGTCCCAAAAATAGACATGTGGAGTCAAGGGGCTCAGAATTCATGCATGCATGACCTCATGTTTGCCCTCTTATGGCTGCCCCCGTCATGACTTTTTAGTGTGTGTGGAAATCAGATGGACAGGAAACGGATTCAAACCACGTCAGGTCCCAGCTGGGAAGTAGCCCCGCCCCCTTATCGTCACAGAGAGAGGGAGATAGTGAGTGTGCACTGCAGCCCTACCCCCCCATCCTCAAAGTGTAGTGGCGTTCACCTGTGCGGGATGTCCTCCCTCCATGCGGCGGGCTGCAGTCAGAAGACGACCGAGCTTCCACAGCTCCCAGGCGGATGCCGTGAGGACCAGACGCCGCTTGTGTGGGTTGCAATGAAGCAGATGGACTAAAAAGATTTCTGCGTGTTTTTTGGGGTATTTTTTTGCCCCCTGTCTGTCCCTCTTGCGCACTCTCTCGGCGGAAGGGTCCGATCCGGGGAAGAGTGCGCATTGGACGCGCGTCACTGCGCCAGGGCGCGCAACTCTCCGGGCTTTGTGCAACACTTTGCATGCATTTACTTTCCACGCAAGCTTTTTTCACGCATTGGCCGAGTCGGTATTGCGCTAACCCCCCCAATACACAAACATTAACTAAAAGATGAGAGCAGTGGGCCTCCGCGGATCGTGCGTCTCTTCCCGGAATTGCGAGTGGCGGCTCGGGCCGGAGAGAGCTCAAGGAGAGCCCGGAGAAGTGGAGCTTTCATCCGGGCGGGCCGCCTCGGAGCGGGCGCTGCTGTTGCTGCCTCCGGTGCTCGTGGAACAGCGGGGGGAGGGCCGTGTGGGATTCTAACATCTCTGTTTGTTTGCGTCCCCGCCCTTCCTTCCGTTTCCTATCGCCTGCTTAATTAAGTGCTAAGATGCGACACAACGAACAGTGGCCTACTTAAGAGCTGCCATCGGGGGCTCTCGTCAGGGTGGCACTTTGGGGTCGCCTCACGAGGTAAAGTGGGGGCGTTGCGCACGTGGAGGCCCGCAGCTGTGAATGTACCTGTCCTGTGAGATCATTTGTGACATCACGTCCTCCCACCTGACAGCTTTTCCCCCTCAAAGGGACCAAAAAATGCCGCCATATTTTCATAGAGAGGATAGTGGCTTCTATTGAAATCTGTAGTTGAGATTAAGAAGGTTCTAGTTGGCTCTAGATGTGGAAAAGGTGCCTTGGAAGTGGAGACTGCTGATTCATCATTACTTATTCATATACCTATTTGTCTCTAAAATATTTAAAGTCCATCTTTTGCCATTTGGGAGTGTTTTTTTTTTTTTTTAAATCCCCATTCAGCCCAAGAACTCTTTTTTTTCTCCTGGCAAAATGTCCATCTGGAAGTGAAGTCCTGGTCTTATAAAGCCAGGCAGTGGGAGTCATGTGTCCTGGCACCTTCTGCCACTCACCCGGACGCTGCTTATAAACGCTTTTGTTGAGACGAGGTATCAAGCGGAATGTAACACCAACTTTGGAGCAACTGCTGGAATAAGTCAGTGAACGCATCGAGCTTTTACTGCGGAGGGGAGTGTTGCTTGCCGACGGACGCGTGGACACAAAAAGCACCGAAACAAGCCGCGCAGTAGGTAGGATTGCTTTTTATTTTGCTTTACATATTACTCATTACGCACATGCATGTCCTGAATTTGTTTCTGATCCTCACATGACGGAAGCGTCTTTCCAGACCTCCACCTAATGAACTCTAACATCGTAATATGACAACATTTAACGTGACTTTGACCTTTATTGAGGACTTGTTGGTGACACTTAGAGCTGTGCAGTCATCCATATAGATAAAACTATGGTTCGAATACGGCGCCCTCACTACATTGCATTTTTCCAAAAATTCATTCATTTTCTCCCGCTTATCCTCACAAGGGGTGCTGGAGCCTATCCCAGCTGTCTTCGGGCGAGAGGCTGGGTACACCCTGGATTGGTGGCCAGCCAATCACAAGGCACATATACAGTAAACCTCGGATATATCGGAAATTCGCTCACAACGGACAGATAAAAAAGAAGCGATTTTTCTGTAATGCATTTCCAATAAAAATTCATTGCATATATCGGATTTTTTTTGAGTTATGAGTAAAGAATTATTAATGAGTAAAATGATCATTTTAACCACATAATAGCATTTTGATCGCATAAAGTTGAAATATTCAAGAAAAGAATGTGAGAAGCACATTTTTGGCAAACAATATATAGTAAAGTACAGTAAACCTCGGATATATCGGACTCGGATATATCGGAAATTCGCTCACAATGGACAGATAAAAAAGAAGCGATTTTTCTGTAATGCATTTCCAATAAAAATTCATTGCATATATCGGATTTTTTATAACGGATTTCGCCTATTTCGGACAAAATCTCCAGTCCCGTTCCAATGCATTTCCATGAAATTTCCCTCTCATATATCGGATGGCCGCATCGTGGCGCTCCGATTCGCCGAATGGTGACAGGCCGCTATACGACGTCATTTGCAGCGTTTGCAGCGTTGCCTGCGCGTCCAGGTACATTGGAAACATAGTCAAGGAAGTGCCTTTTCATAACGGATAAAATCCGATTTACGCATATACCGGATATAAATCCCATATATGCGTAAAACGGACATTTTCCGGTATACGCATGTAACGGATTTCGCTTATATCGGACAAAACCAGTGGGAACAATTGAATCCGATATATCCGAGGTTTACTGTAGTACTAAAATGTCAAATACTTCAACTTGCTGATATAGTTCATCTTCAAACAGCTAAAATAATGCATAAGGCTAAAAATAAGCAATTAGCTAAAAATGTCATCCAATACTTCTCTACAAGAGAGGAGAAATATGATCTCAGGGAAGAAGTACATTTGAAACACTTCTATGCTAGGACTACGTTATGCTAGCCATAGCATTTCAGTATGTGGAATCAAACTATGGAATGGATTGAGTAAGGAAATCAAACAATGCACAACGATGAGCCAATTCAAGAAACAATACAAGCAGTTGATGTTTGCTAAATCCAAGGATGAAGAGTCTTGAACCAGTCATGATGTGCTATATATATCACTATATTGACACGCACTATGGTACACATTATGGCATTGGATGCTCATATCACCCAGTACTTCGCTACGAGGTACATTATTAAAATAAAAACTGTATTATGGAAAGCAGGAAGTGAACAAATGTAAGAGTTAGTGATTGTAAAAGTACCAGATGGAGGGGTAGGATTTAATAAGCTTTGCTTCTTCCTACTCCTTTTGGACATGTGGAACTGGGAACTGATTATGGGATGCACTCAATTGGAATCTGATGCATGTTCAAATGAAATTAAACCATTACCATTACCATATAGACAAACAACCATTCACACTCACAATTTGGTGTGGCCAATTTACCTAGCATGTTTTTGGAATGTGGGAGGAAACCGGAGTACCCGCAGAAAACCCACGCATGCACGGGGAGAACATGCAAACTCCACACAGAGATGCCCGAGGGTGGAATCGAACTCAGGTCTTGTAGCTGTGTGGCCTACGTGCTAACCACTTGTACACCATGCAGGCCCCAAAATAATTAATGAATAAATTATGTCTGTTTTGTGGTTGACTATGGCCTATTAGAACAAAAATACTGAAAGACAAGTTTTAAATACAATATTGTGGTTATATAAATTATGACCAAAAATTATGTCCAGTGTATAAATTCTTTGCACGTCAACATTGGTTCGGTTTTAGTTTATTCACAAAATTAAACAATGCACAAATTAAATAAAAGAATAATAATAAAATATAATAAATAATAATAATAATATATAAAAAATATATAAAAAATAATATATATATATATATATATATATATTAGAAATTATATATATATAAATAATATTATAAATAAATTAATATTATATAATATTATAAATAAAAATTATTAAAATAAATAATAATAAACCTACGGTTTTGTCTGCCTGCTCAGGTGTGCTGAAGTAGAACACAGCTTCACCTCATTTGAACCCACGTTTCCCTTTTTTTGTACGTGTGCATCCAAACTAGTCCATCGCCACCTCGCTGCTGCATTTCGTCGCACGTAATTCCCACCGGGAAGCTCAAGTTTGATCCAAAATTAGCGCTGGTGTTAAAGGATGTGTTTGCATGGAGCTCACGGTGAGTTAACAAAATGTGAACCACAATGAACAACACTGTTTGTCGTACCGCATACAAACTTCCTAGACAGCAACAAAGCATTGCAGCATTCCCTGCAGGCCGCTCCAGGATGTCCGTCCAACTGGGCTCACGCTGCTCGCGTGATGCCGACAAGCCACTGATGAGCACTCAAATATTTAGAACCGTTGAAGTGATGGCCGCTGAAGTTGGCAGCACGTTTTCTTTCATACTGACAGCATTTAGGCCTTCAGCTGTTTGGTGACACCGTTTCTTCTCAACACACTTTGCTGGACAACAACAGCGACTGCAGCTGTTCCTGCTTTATTTCTTCCTGCTTTATTATGCAAACCCCAAAGCAGGAAATAGGACAGCGGTAGGGAAAAAATACACTACAGTAACTTTATGAATCGCACAACATTCATCATTCATATGAACACAGTTGCTCTCCGAACACATGCAGTTGGTCCCTGTGCCAGCAGCACTCGTGCAGCCCCAAAATGTAATGCTACCACCATCAAGGGAGGGGCTTTCAGAATGTCACACAGCATTCTGCAATCCACCTTACAACTCGATAAAATTAATTTGCTCCCAGTTGCCGGCAGCACTCATGCAGCCCCTAAGCCTGATGCTGCCACCGCCAAGGGATTGGATCTTCAGAATGTCACAGTACATCTTGGAATCCATCTTACAACTCAATAAAATTCAGTTGCTCCCGGTTGCCGGCAGCACTCATGCAGCCCCAAAATGTGATGCTGCCACCGCCAAGGGATTGGATCTTCAGAATGTCACAGTACATTTTGGAATCCATCTTACAACTCAATAAAATTCAGTTGCTCCCGGTTGCCGGCAGCACTCATGCAGCCCCTAAGCCTGATGTTACCACCGCCAAGGGATTGGATCTTCAGAATGTCACAGTGCATTTTGGCATCCATCTTACAACTCAATAAAATTCAGTTGCTCCCAGTTGCCGGCAGCACTCATGCAGCCCCAAAGTGTAATGCTGCCACCGCCAAGGGAGGGGCTTTCAGAATGTCACACAACATTCTGCAATCCACCTTACAACACAATAAAATGCAGTTGGTTCCTGTGCCAGCAGCACTCATGCAGCCCCAAAATGTGATGCTGCCACCGCCAAAGGATTGGATCTTCAGAATGTCACAGTACATTTTGGAATCCATCTTACAACTCAATAAAATTCAGTTGCTCCCAGTTGCCGGCAGCACTCATGCAGCTCCAAAGCGTGATGCTACCACCGTCAAGGGAGGGGCTTTCAGAATATCACACAACATTCTGCAATCCACCTTACAACTCAATAAAATTCAGTTGCTCCCAGTTGGCGGCAGCACTCATGCAGCCCCAAAGCGCAATGCTTCCACCGCCAAGGGAGTGGATCTTCTGAATGCTACGGTACATGTTGGAATTCATATTTCCCCTCAACGAACCACAGTTCCCCCAGCGCCGGCAGCACTTATGCTCACTCCCATCGATAAAATATATCCAACTTTACTTTCTTGATGAAATGTCTGCTTTTTGTGTGTATAGCATTGATGGAAGTGTTCATGCATCGTGTGTAGTTGCTTGTCATGCATTGGATAGAAAGATGGTGACGTGAACATCTGCTTGCCACCAGGCAGCACCAGCACCTCTCCAAGCTGGGCACGAGTGCCACCATAGAAGAAGTGTTTGATGCACGTCTGGTGGATTAAAAGTGGGCAGGGGATGCGGTCGGCTTGTCGCTAGCACAACAAAGGCAAACATAGAAAAAGCCCTGAGCGCTTCAACGCTATTAAGACACCCACTCCCTCTCCAGCCTCCATCTCTGCCTCGAGTGCCGCCCCCCCCTTCAGTCCCAACACCCCCACTCTACAATGTAAAAGCTACATTTCCTCCATTTGACCATTTTCCTCTCAGTCTTCGGTCCCTGCTACTCCTACGCAGCCGCCCCCTACCCATAAAAGGACAAACACCTTTTCCTTTTATTCCTCCCCTGAAACAAACATCTACTGTACCAGCGCTACTTTATTCATGCTCGTCTGCATGGCCCCCTCCCACTCTGTTGCAACTCCGTCCCTCCCTCAGGTCCCTCTGAGGGTCTGAGCTGGAAGCCGTCGCCTCCCACGCCTTCCCCTCTTCAGCGTTTGCGGCCTGCCCTCGCATTTGCATGAGCAAAGGAACCGAGCTCAACGTTTCACATGTTGGCAGGTCACACCGCGGCATATGCAGGGCATGTGAACACAACGTCAGGTGAGAAGTGATGCGTTCGAGGCGGCTGAGAAGTCGGAAAAGCCAACTCAATTTCAGCCACCTTATAATACAGTAAGTAAGAGGAGCACAATAGTGTATTGGACTCGTGTTAGCCTTCATGCTAGAATTGAAACGTTTGAAAAGTGCTTTGGTAACCGTTTTGTCTGTGCGTGCGTGTGCGTGTTTGTAGCTTTAATGCTAATGAGCTATGTTTGTCCACGCCTCCTTCAGACAGTGTGACGCCAATTCTTCCAATTTTGACATATGCACTATCAATATTGACGCCAACGAAATAACATACAACACAACCCAACTAGTAGTATGCAAATGAGACTTTGTGACTTGAGACTTTGTGGAAACAGAAAAAGGATTGCTGGTGGAAAGCAAGCAAGAAGCCTGGATTAGCCTGCTGCTGTGTTTAATGTAACTGTCAGGAGCGTATGTGGTGCATTTCAAGGCAATGAGAGGCGTTCATCTGATTGGTTAAGATTATGCTCGGCTGTGTTAAACTCTTCTTCCCTTATTTCCACTTGCGGCGGTGGAGGGGATGGGGTTGTGGGTGCGCTGCGCTGCGCTGTGCTGCGCCGGACTGTACTGCTTACGGAAATTGCAAAGTGGGCTGACCACATACTGTTGGTACAGCGTTGGCGTGACGTAGGCGCAACATAGGCGCTCCGCTGGACAGGTGCGCCGCGCCTGCGCCTCCTTTATGAAATTATAGCCCTAATACACAATCTTACAATTTTCCATTTTACAGCATACACCGAGTGAGGGTAAGCGGCATAGAAAATTGATGGATGGATGGATGAAAACAAAGTTATCAACAATAGCTAAGCTACATGAGCTAAAGTGCTCCCATTTGAACAGAAACATCATGCTAGCTTAGTGTTTTCAACATCTGGAGCTGCCTGACAGATGGTTGGCAGAGGTCCAGGCTGCATTGTGAGATGTGTAGAGAAGCCTGATTTTTTGCAAAGAACCTGTGTAGCAAATAGTGAGGCATATTTTTTTTACAAAAAATCAGGATTAGTGCTAAAATGCTAAAAGCTAAAATGTGTTTTTTCTTCATATTTTTGGGTGTCTGGAACAGATTCATTGGATTCACATTATTTTCTATGGGAAATAATACAATTAGTTTTTTGTATTAAGGGTTCCACTGTATGTACTGCTACAACAGTACTACAGTACTACTATACAGAGTACATAAAACAAGCCACTGGCATTGCAAGTTTGACATTTATATAGAAAAAAACAGGAGTAGGTCTAAAAAAAAAGTACTCTCGTGATTTTCCCCAAATCATTTTAGCACCTTTTCCATCAAAACAATATGCATAATTCATGCTGTTGCTAATTGAAATACACAATCAGCTGGATGCAGTATACCCCCCCCCCCCGGCCCCTCCCATTTTAACCCCCCTCTCCTCCACCCACGACTCCCCCAGTCTACTCTCATGGAAAGAATATTTTTCTTACATCATGTGCAAGTGGTGATTGCGTAATCCAGAGAGCGGGTACAACAGGTAGACCTGATGTTTTCACACCTTCATGCCCCCCCCCCCCGCCCCCCCAATTAGCACAACATGTCAATCATCAGCAAGGAGATTATGAAAGATTTACTCCGTCTTGTTTGCATGTTCTCGCTAGCTATCAAATACTGCAGTAACTGTAGTAGTCTGCCGTGTTTGGGGCATGTGATGCAACAGTGACCGCCATCTTTGAGGAGTGTGTTGCGGTATGTCCGCCATCTTTGAGGAGTGTGTTGAGGCGTGTCCTCCGATGTTTTGTGTCACGCGCACCCTTTTGTATTGTGTTCCGCCATCTTTGAGTTTTTGTATGTCATGTCTTCCATCTTTGAGGAGTGTGTTGCATCATGTCCTCCATCTTTGAGAAGTGTGTTACGTCATGTCCTCCATGTTTGAGGAATGTTTTACGTCATGTCCTCCATCTTTGAGGAATGTTTTGCATCATGTCCTCCATGTTTGAGGAATGTTTTGCATCATGTCCTCCATCTTTGAGGAGTGTGTTGCGGCATGTCCTCCATCTTTGTGGAGTGTGTTGCGGCATGTCCTCCATCTTTGTGGAGTGTGTTGCGGCATGTCCGCCATCATGTTTTGCGTCATGTCCTCCATCTTTGAGGAATGTTTTGCATCATGTCCTCCATCTTTCAGGAATGTTTTGCATCATGTCCTCCATCTTTCAGGAATGTTTTGCCTCTTGTCCTCCATCTTTGTGGAGTGTGTTGCGGCATGTCTGCCATCATGTTTTGCGTCATGTCCTCCATCTTTGAGGAATGTTTTGCATCATGTCCTCCATCTTTGAGGAGTGCGTTGCGGCATGTCCGCCATCATGTTTTGTGTGATGTCCTCCATCTTTGAGGAGTGTGTTGCGTCCTGTCCTCCATCTTTGAGGAGTGTGTTGCGGCATGTCTGCCATCTTTGAGGCGTGTGTTGCGGCATGTCTGCCATCATGTTTTGCATCATGTCCTCCATCTTTGAGGAATGTTTTGCATCATGTCCTCCATCTTTGAGGAGTGTGTTGCGGCATGTCCGCCATCCTGTTTTGCATCATGTCCTCCATCTTTTAGGAATGTTTTGCCTCATGTCCTCCATCTTTGAGGAATGTTTTGCATCATGTCCTCCATCTTTGAGGAATACTTTGCATCATGTCCTCCATCTTTGAGGAATGTTTTGCGGCATGTCTGCCATCTTTGAGGAGTGTGTTGCGGCATGTCTGCCATCATGTTTTGCGTCATGTCCTCCATCTTTGAGGAATGTTTTGCATCATGTCCTCCATCTTTGAGGAGTGTGTTGCGTCATGTCCTCCATGTTTGAGGAGTGTGTTGCGGCATGTCCGCCATCATGTTTTATGTCATGTCCTCCATCTTTGAGGAATGTTTTGCATCATCTCCTCCATCTTTCAGGAATGTTTTGCCATCTTTGCCATCTTTGAGGCGTGTGTTGCGGCATGTCCGCCATCATGTTTTGCATCATGTCCTCCATCTTTGAGGAGTGCGTTGCGGCATGTCCGCCATCATGTTTTGCGTCATGTCCTCCATCTTTCGGGAATGTTTTGCATCATGTCCTCCATCTTTGAGGAGTGTGTTGCGGCATGTCTGCCATCTTTGAGGAGTGTGTTGCGGCATGTCTGCCATCTTTGAGGCGTGTGTTGTGGCATGTCCGCCATCATGTTTTGTGTGATGTCCTCCATCTTTGAGGAGTGTGTTGCGGCATGTCCGCCATCATGTTTTGCGTCATGTCCTCCGTCTTTGAGGAATGTTTTGCATCATGTCCTCCATCTTTGAAGAGTGTGTTGCGGCATGTCCGCCATCATTTTTTGCTTCCTGAGGAGGCATCCTGTGAAAGAGTGTGTGTCTCCATGGCAACCACACAGCCTGGTTTGGGTCCTAAGTGAGGGAGCAGATGAGAGGATGCTTCATGCTTTGGTTTCATTGGTGCGAGCGTGAAGGTGACAGTCGAGTAAGTAGACGTTATTGAGGTTTTTTTTTTTAGGAGGCACAAGAAAGTCTCTCAGGCGCGGATACAAAATGTGCGCCGATTCTGAATGAGGGCTCACATGCACGCTCGCCCACGTGCGTGCACTGTGTGCATGTGAGGTGTAAAACAGGAACAGTGTGTGATGTTTACCAAGTGCTCTCGTTGAAGAGCGGAACACGGAGGAAGAATGAACAGGATGCGTCCAAAGCGGACCCGCTTCTTCTTGGGTTCACACGGGGGTCAGGTCATTGTCTCCTCCTTTTCCAGACGTCTCTAATGACTCCAAGATGTGCTCGGCGTTCTCCAGCACAATGGCCCCTTCAGTGACTTTGCACCCATTGAAGCAATTTTCTTTGTATTTATTTATTCTCTCCAAGTAAGGTGGCGTTAAAGAGGAGAAAATGTCAGCGGTAATTCGACATCAGGGGGAGGTGGCGCGTGGGAGTAAGTGCCGGCAGTCTGTCCGACTGTCAGGAACAGTACCGCGCTTAATAGCGTGGAGCTAAAGAAACATGAGCTTAATTACCGCCACGGAATTGCTTCACATCATATTTTACTCGCTAGGGGTTAGCAGGCTGCGGCGGGAACATTTCAACACACAGCCGTCCTACACGCGGCCTCGAGGCTCAGGTCGCTCTGTAAAGTTCTATCTTGGCCTCATTGATGTTGTAGCTCTCTTTAATGACGCAGGAACGAGGCTGAAACAGCAGGCTCATGCGGTACATCACAGCATAGCATAACAATCCACGCATACGTGCAGTTGTGCCCTCTAGTGGCTGTGAGAAGCAGAGTGATGACGCAGAATAAGCCACGGGTGTCCACGCATGCTAGCGTATTATTATTATTATTATTATTATTCATTCATTCATTCATTTTCTACTGCTTTTCCTCATAGGGGTGCTGGAGCCTATCCCAGCTGTTTTCGGGCAAGAGGCGGGGTACACCCTGGACTGGTGGCCAGCCAATCACAGGGCACATATAGTATACATACATATAAACAAGACATATTTGTTTTATTTTTTATTTATTTTCATTATTTATTTATTTTTTATTTGTTTTATTATTCATTTTCTACCTCTTTTTCCTCACGAGGGTTGCGGGGGTGCTGGAGCCTATCCCAGCTGTCTTGGGGCGAGAGGCGGGGTACACCCTGGACTGGTGGCCAGCCAATCACAGGGCACATATAGTATACATACATATAAACAAAACATATTTGTTTTATTTTTATTTTTTTATTATTATTTTTTTTATTATTTATTTATTATTAATTTAAAAAAAAATTTTTATTTGTTTTATTATTATTATTATTATTATTTTTTATTATTTTTTATTATTATTATTATTATTATTATTATTATTATTATTATTATTATTATTATTATTATTATTATTATTATTATTATTATTATTATTATTATTATTATTATTATTATTATTATTATTATTATTATTATTATTATTATTATTATTATACTAGGTGGTTGTACAACGTAAATACCGGAGAGACCACGTGCAAATAGCGGAGATGTGAAATAAAACTCCAAGAAGATCTACTGGAGTTGATGAAGTGTCCTCAGCGATCTTCTAAGCCTTTTCAAGTTGAGGCTAGTTCAAGTCCGAAAGAACAGTTGCAGTTGCTGGATGGAGAAGATCCTTAACCTTAATACTTGTAGCAATCAGCTAAGCTGACCCGGATCCAAATATAGGAAACCAAGCCCGAACCAATCTTGAAGGAAATGGAGATTTCAAGATTTGACTCGGGAAGGAATCCAAGTTGTCATAGTGACCAACTTAGCATGGGAGAGACCCACTAATGCTGATGATGCGAGGATGCCAAGCCAGGAAGTGCGTGTGGAGTTTGCATGTTCTCCCCGTGAAAAGTTTTTCTCCGGGTACTCCGGTTTCCTCCCACATTCCAAAAACATGCTAGGTTAATTAGCCACTCCAAATTGTCCATAGGTATGAATGTGAGTGTGAATGGTTGTTTGTCTATATGTGCCCTGGGATTGGCTGGCCACCAGTCCGGGGTGTACCCCGCCTCTCGCCCCAAGACAGCTGGGATGGGCTCCAGCACCCCCCGCGACCCTCGTGAGGAAAAAGCGTCAGAAAATTAATGAACTGCACGGTGTTCAAGTGGTTAGCATGCAGGCCTCACAGTTAGGAGACCCGAGTTCAATTCCACCCTCGGCCATCTCTGTGTGGAGTTTGCATTTTCTCCCTGTGCATGCGTGGGTTTTCTCCGGGTACTCCGGTTTCCTCCCACATTCCAAAAAAAACATGCTAGGTTAATTAGCCACTCCAAATTGTCCATAGGTATGAATGTGAGTGTGAATGGTTGTTTGTCTATATGTGCCCTGTGATTGGCTGGCCACCAGTCCAGGGTGGACCCCGCCCTCGTGTGGAAAAGCGGTAGAAAATGAATAAATGACTGTCAGTCAAGTTTCTTGGATTAGAGCGAACCAGTGGGGCAGTCATTTGGAGTAGCGTTGTGGTTTCAGAACCATGGATAGCGCCTGCATTTGCTCCATGTGTGGATTTACACACATTATACCTCATGTTAGCAATACCACTATTTATTTTACACATTAGTTTTCTCTGTCAAATAGGAAGTTATGTAATTAGCGTAAGTTCAACTATGTGTGCTTTTATTGCATGTTTGCACTACATATCTGAAATGTCATATAAATCATTCCGTGGCTCCATGGATGTCAGTGTAGGGTGTTTGAAGTTGTTTCACAATTTTCCCAGCCTGCAGGGTTAATAAATATAAAAGGTCAAACGGCATTTAAATCCCATCACTGCTTTACTTCCAGTCCCTTGGAGATTAACAACCTCAATGCCTGCTGCACGGCACGACACATGAGAGACTTACTGAGCACTTTTTTTTTTTGCATTCTACAGCACAACCCCATAAGATATATGTATTTATATCATTTACAAGCATACCGAATCACAAATGTAAAATTATATCCAAGCATGTTTTTACAGTAGCAATGCCAACACCTCTTGGGTTCATTTGGGAGGGATATTGCATGTGAATGAATAACTCATTCATTCATTCATTTTATACCGCTTATCCTCACGTGCTGGTGCTGGAGTCTATCCCGGCTGTCTTTGAGCGATAGGCGGGGTCCACCCTGGACTGGTGGCCAGCCAATCACAGGGCACATATAGACAAACAACCATTCACACTCACATTCATACCTATGGACAATTTGGAGTGGCTAATTAACCTAGCATGTTTTTGGAATGTGGGAGGAAACCGGAGTACCCGGAGAAAACCCACGCATGCACGGGGAGAACATGCAAACTCCACACAGAGATGGCCGAGGGTGGAATCAAACTCGGGTTTTCGAGCTGTGAGCCCTGTGCGCTAACCACTCGTTCGCCGTGTAGCCCTTATATTTTAATTATTATTTTATTTTATCATTTTAATTTTAATTATTATTATAATTTTTAAGGGCGGCACGGTGGTCTAGGGGTTAGCGCGCAGACCTCACAGCTAGGAGACCAGAGTTCAATCCCACCCTCGGGCATCTCTGTGTGGAGTTTGCATGTTCTCCCCGTGCATGCGTGGGTTTTCTCCGGGTACTCCGGTTTCCTCCCACATTCCAAAAACATGCTAGGTTAATTAGCCACTCCAAATTGTCCATAGGTATGAATGTGAGTGTGAATGGTTGTTTGTCTATATGTGCCCTGGGATTGGCTGGCCACCAGTCCAGGGTGTACCCCGCCTTACGCCCGAGGACGGCTGGGATAGGCTCCAGCACCCCCCGCGACCCTCGTGAGGAAAAGCGGTAGAAAATGAATGAATGAATGAATTATAATTTTTAATTACATTTAATTATTTATATAAATTATTGAAATTTAAAATTTCATATTTTAATATTATATATAATATTATATATTTATTATATTATATATTATATAATATAATATATATTATATATTATATTTTTTATATTTTTTTATATTTTTTTATATTTTTTTATATTTTTTTATATTTTTTTATATTTTAATTTTTATAATATATCCCTTGAGCCTATTGAAATGGTCTCCTGTCATTAATTCTAATATTAATCCTAATAGTGATATTGTTAATAATGAATTAAAGGGACCTATCATGTTCCTTTTTGGCCCTTTGTATTGCATCGTGTACTCCTATAGAGTAGTTACACACAGTAACCAGCTCAGAAAGCACCAAATTTCAAAACATGCGTCTAAAATCTAGTTTTTTATCAAACTGTGAGTAGAAAAGACAACACACAGTGGAGGCTATTGGATCTGGTCACCCTAGCTGGAGCCTATCCCAGCTGACTTTGGCCGAAAGGCGATTTTACACCCTGGACTGGTCGCCAGCCAATCACAGGGCACACGTAGACTGAATATAGAATGATTGTTTGTCTATATGTGCCCTGTGATTGGCTGGCGACCAGTCTAGGGTGTACCCCGCCTTACGCCCGAAGACAGCAGGGATAGGCTCCAGCACCCCCGCGACCCTCGTGAGGAAAAGCGGTAGAAAATGAATGAATGAATGTTTGTCTATATGCCCCGACTCTCGCCTGAAGACAGCTGGGATAGGCTCCAGCAGTATAGAAAATAGATGGATATTTGGAAGAGTGATGTGGTGAGGGATATTTGTGTACCGCCCCCTGCCTCTCACACGCCCCCAACACACTACCGCCCCCCAGGAGACCCGCCCCACTATTTGAGAAGCACAGGTAAGTTGAGGCTATTTTTAGTGTATAAAGCTAACTTTTCATCCAATCAGGCGCCTCCAAGCCCGGTGGGACACCTTTTAGTGTTTTATAATGTCAACTTTTCACTGGCTTCAGTGTCAAGTCTGCACTCCCTCACGTTTCATTTACCGCCCTGGCGGCCTCTCACTTGCTTTTGGACAAAGACGAGCGACTCCGTGTCTCGCTTGGTGTTTTTCCTCTCCTGCCGGCGTGGGCTGTTGGAGAATGTGAAGCAGCAGCAGGGAGACTGGCAGCTGAAAGGAAGCTATTTGGGCAGGTGAATGAGAGGCAGAGAGGGGTCGAGGAGGACGGCAGATGTGGGCAGGTGTGCAGGGAATGCAAGCGTCTAGGTGAGCTGCAGGGCAGGAGAAGAGCAGAGCAAGGAGAGGTGGACTATTTCAGTAGGAGGAGGAGGAGGAGGAGGAGGAGGAGGAGGAGAAAGAGCAGCCATCGGCAACGTGAGGAGTCGCGTTGACAAAGTGACAGGAAAGGAGAACAAACAAACAGACGCAGCCCACACTCACAAACATTTGATATCAGGCGGCTGGCGGAATATCAGTAGAGGAGCAAAATGATGAGCGGAGCAAAGGTTCTTGTTTCATTAGATGTTCCCATCTGCTGGAAACGCTTCCTTCGAAAAGCACAGCTTGCCGCTTCCTCTCTGAAGCAGGAAGTTGCCTTTCAATCAACCTTACCTCCTGTCCACAATTTATGAAAATATGTAAAATGTAAATGAACAATATGACTTTTTCATGCACCCCAAATCATTACTAACATCAAGAAAAGTATACACCAGCAACACCAGCAACAGACAAAAGTTTGGAGACACTTTCCCATACAGTAACATAACAAAGTGTCTCCAAACTTGTGTCTGTTTGTGTACAATTTTTATGTTACTAATGATTTGGGGTGCATGAGAAAGTGCATGAGAAATAAGACACCTTCCCATGCAATAACACAACAAAGTGTCTCCAAAGTTTTGTCTGTTGGTGTATAATTTTTTTCTTGTTTCATTAGATGTTCCCACCTGCTATTTCTCATAGTTTCTCATGTGTGGTATATTACCATATGTGGTAATATACCACACATGAACCAAACACATATTGGTAATTTACCATATTTGATTATATACTGTATATGTTAATATATCATATTTTATAATATACCATATATGTAATATACCACAAACACATATTGGTAATATACCCTATTTGGCTATATACTATTTGTGGGACTATACCATATTTGATAATATGCCATATATGGTTATATACCAATATTTCTTAATATACAATCGAGCGTAATTTATCATATTTTCTGATGGGTAATATACTATATTTATAATAATCCATTATTGGTAATATACCACAAACACATATTGGTAATATACCATATTTGATTATATACTATCGTATTTGATCATGTACCATAGTTGGTAATATACCATATTTTCTGATGGGTAATATACTATATTTATAATATACCATATATGGTAATATACCACAAACACATATTGGTAATTTACCATATTTGATTATATACTGTATATGTTAATATATCATATTTTATAATATACCACAAACACATATTGGTAATATACAATATTTGATTATATACCATCATATTTGATCATATACCATAGTTGGTAATATACCATATTTTCTGATGGGTAATATACTATATTTATAATATACCATATATGTATGGTAATATACCACAAACACATAGTGGTAATTTACCATATTTGATTATATACTGTATACGTTAATATATCATATTTTATATAATATCATATATGGTAATATACCACAAACACATATTGGTAATACACCATATTTGGCTGTATACTATTTGTGGGAATATACCATATTTGATAATATGCCATATATGGTTATATACCCACATTTCTTAATATACAATAGAGCGTAATATACCATATTTTCTGATGGGTAATATACTATATTTTATAATATACCATATATGGTAATATACCACAAACACATATTGGTAATTTACCATATTTGATTATATACTGTATATGTTAATATATCATATTTTATAATATACCGTATATGGTAATATACCACAAACACATATTGGTAATATACCATATTTGATTATATACTATCATATTTGATCATATACCATAGTTGGTAATATACCATATTTTCTGATGGGTAATATACTATATTTATAATATACCATATATGGTAATATACCACAAACACATATTGGTAATATACCATTTTTGATTATATACTATCATATTTGATCATATACCATAGTTGGTAATATACCATATTTTCTGATGGGTAATATACTATATTTATAATATACCATATATGGTAATATACCACAAACACATATTGGTAATATACCATTTTTGATTATATACTATCATATTTGATCATATACCATAGTTGGTAATATACCATATTTTCTGATGGGTAATATACTATATTTATAATATACCATATATGGTAATATACCACAAACACATATTGGTAATATACCATTTTTGATTATATACTATCATATTTGATCATATACCATAGTTGGTAATATACCATATTTGATCATATGCTGTATATGGTAATGCATACCATATGTGATAACATTCTGTAATATACCATATACAGGTATAGGGACACATATTTGATAATAGGCCATATATGGTAGAAAATGGTTTGACCTTGGGGGCATTGGACTCGACTCTGAGACAGGTTGCTGTGTTCATGTGTTTATCCTGCAGCCGCCCTGCCCCCCGTGCCCCGCCCCCCCCCCCGCCCCCTTGTATCCTGTTGAGGTTCAGCTTATCTTCCAGTCCAGCCAGTCGCTTTCTGTCTTTAGCCGTTTTCTTTCACGAAGGAGCGATAACACGTTGTGACCCCACCATCCCACCTTTGCCCCCCGACCCCCACCCCCCACCCCCCGTCTGCTGGCTCTTATTTCCCTCCATGATGTTCAATCTGTCTTTGTGTGCCAACAGATCACCGAGCTCGACGGAAGAGCATAGCCACAGGGAAGCAGCCCAGCATGGAGGTCCCTCCCACTGCCCCCCTTCAACCCTTCCGACAATCCGTGAGTAACCCCCCCTGTTCCCGCCCTCACTCGCTGCCCCCGTCCCTCTCGCTGTCCCTCGTCCCCGGCCCCACCTTGGCCCCGCAGCAGCACACCTGCGGGCGGCGGGCCAGCGGCACCCCACCTCACCCGTTCCCTCTCCCCCTAGCTGTCTCCCCCACCCTCAGTTTGTACCAGCCGCCGCCGCCCCAGCAGCACCGCCGCCTAAAGGGCCTCAAGAAGGGCGCCGGCACGCCCCCTTTGTCCCGCTCGCTGCCCCTCTCCCCTTGCTTGTCCCTCACCCTGCCCCACTCGCCCGCCGCCTCCTCCTCCTCCCCCCCCTTCTCGTACTGGGGTGGAGACTGGAGGACCGCCGGTTCGAGTCCCGTGGCGGGAGGAACGTTAATTGCGGCGCTGCCCCCAGTGGAGGTATGTGATTGTAAACGTGACTTCGAGCCTGGCTCGTCACTCGTGTGTTTCCTGTTTGCACTTTGAAAGCATTCATGTCACAAATTTGGGAATATTTCTTGTATTGACCACAAAAAACATCACCCACACCCTGAATCGTTCTTGTTGGCGATGAACCAATGAGCGATGGTTTGACTAGGAAAACATCTATCATGGCGTCCCTGCCAACATGGTCTAATTCTTCAACAACTTGTGAAGGAAAAGAGCAAAAAGTGATGAAGCAGTGCCTCCTAAACAAGTATTTTATTAGCGGTTAGCAAACCAAATGATGGCACAGGTGAGTGAATCACATTGCTGGGACAATTTGAAGTGGTCACAATTAGGGATCGACCCATATGGTTTTTTGGGGGGCCGATGCCGATTTTTTTCTATCACTCTTAGCCGATGGCCGATTTAGCTTGGGCCGATATTTGTAGTCGATACTGCTTTTGATTCTAGATTTAGAGCTCTCTAGATATGAAATAACACCCCTATAGTCAACTTTAGAGTCCAGAGTCCACCCTGGACTCTGATACTCATACCCTATTTTTGTAGTTACAACCTAAATAAGTTGTTTTACCTTTATTAGAGCTCTCTAGATATGAAATAACACCCCTATAGTCAACTTTAGAGTCCAGAGTCCACCCTGGACTCTGATACTCATACCCTATTTTTGTAGTTACAACCTAAATAAGTTGTTTTACCTTTATTAGAGCTCTCTAGATATGAAATAACACCCCTATAGTCAACTTTAGAGTCCAGAGTCCACCCTGGACTCTGATACTCATACCCTATTTTTGTAGTTACAACCTAAATAAGTTGTTTTACCTTTATTAGAGCTCTCTAGATATGAAATAACACCCCTATAGTCAACTTTGGAGTCCAGAGTCCACCCTGGACTCTGATACTCATACCCTGTTTTTGTAGTTACAACCTAAATAAGTTGTTTTACCTTTATTAGAGCTCTCTAGATATGAAATAACACCCCTATAGTCAACTTTAGAGTCCAGAGTCCACCCTGGACTCTGATACTCATACCCTATTTTTGTAGTTACAACCTAAATAAGTTGTTTTACCTTTATCAGAGCTCTCTAGATATGAAATAACATCCCTATAGTCAACTTTATACTTGTGTCGCCCAATATAGCAGATGAACAAAGAATAAATAAGTCGTTTAAGACATTCATTCATTTTCTACCGCTTTTTCCTCACGAGGGTCGCGGGGGGTGCTGGAGCCTATCCCAGCTGTCTTCGGGCGAGAGGCGGCGTCCACCCTGGACTCTGATACTCATACCCTATTTTTGTAGTCACAACCTAAATAAGTTGTTTTACCTTTATTAGAGCTCTCTAGATATGAAATAACACCCCTATAGTCAACTTTATACTTGTGTCGCCCAATATAGTAGATGAACAAAGAATAAATAAGTCATTTAAGACATTCATTCATTTTCTACCGCTTTTTCCTCACGAGGGTCGCGGGGGTGCTGGAGCCTATCCCAGCCGATATTTGTAGTCGATACTGCTTTTGATCCCTCAATTTACATCAGGGGTCTCAAACTCAATTTACCTGGGGGCCACTGGAGCTAGGGCCTGGGTGAGACTGGGCCGCATCAGGTTTTCCAAAAAAAAAACAAAAAAACAACGCATTTATTAAAAACAGAAAAATGAATAAACTTTGCTTTGGTTTTGATTTTCTACAATAAAAGCTCTGATAAAACATTCCACTGTTCTCAAATATCTTAATTTTTATTTTTCTGCACAAAATAAGATGAAAAATAAATAAACAAATCAAGAATAAAGAAAATCAATCAATCAGTAATAAATAAATATAATAATAATAATAAAAAGTTAAGAAAGCACATATAGTTGGTGGGTAGACAAATGATTTTTTTCATATTAAAATGAACAAAGCATTATTAGAGCCCTGTAGACATGACAAAACACGACTATAGTCACATTTATACTCTTTTTATTTACAACATATTGCGCAACTGCAGGGTCTTGAGACACATGCTAACTCGCAAACTAGAGAGCTAGCCACCTAAACGATAGCCTTCAAGTTATTTCCTTTCAACTTAAATAGCCAAAAACTTACCACTTCCACACGGATAGGGAGGATAACTATTAACAGTTATTTAACCTTTAACATGAACATGAATCAAACGTAATCATTTTTTCTGGGTACATGATACCATACAGCATCCATATCAAAACATTAAACTTTCATATCAAGGCGGGGGCCTCAAACTAGTGTCCTGCGGGCCACATTTGGACCGCGAGCCGCATGTTTGAGACCCCTGATTTATACATATTTTGCTAAGTATTTTCTGACATATAATTCTTTATCTTTTTTTAATCTTTTTTTTATAGACATGACAAAACACGACTATAGTCGCATTTATACTTTTTTTTATTTACAACATATTGCGCAACTGCAGGGTCTCGAGACACATGCTAACTCGCAAACTAGAGAGCTAGCCACCTAAACGGTAGCCTTCGAGTTATTTCCTTTCAACTTAAATAGCCAAAAACTTACCACTTCCACACGGATAGGGAGGATAACTATTAACAGTTATTTAACCTTTAACATGAACATGAATCAAACGTAATCATTTTTTCTGGGTACATGATACCATACAGCATCCATATCAAACTTAAACATTAAACTTTCATATCAAGGCGGGGGCCTCAAACTAGTGTCCTGCGGGCCACATTTGGCCCGCGGGCCGCGTGTTCGGGACCCCTGATTTAGATGAAGAAATGACCATGATAACAAATATTTATTGAAATGTAAACACTGAACACAGTAGGATTCAGCAAATATTCAACCATGTGCAAAGCATTTCTGTCGTAGTGTGTGCGTGCTCGGAGAGAGCAGACAGTGGGGGCGGGGTACCGCGACGACGGGTGTTGCGGGGTCCTCTGCCGCCGGGGCAACACAAAGCTCCCCCGGCGGATGCTTGACTGTAAATCATGGAAAAATCGTGGAAAAATACATCGGCGAACCCACGCGCGTATCGGTCGATACCGATACGAGGAAAAAAACGCAAATATCGTCCCGATATATCGACCGATCCTTAGTCACAATGAAACACCACCCATTAGATCCAATACCAAGTGCTGATTTTGCACAAGCTACAAAATCTAGCGCTTCCGTTTCTCGCTGGATTTTTCACAAATTATTGTTTGACCATTGAGCATTTTTTTTTCTGGATTCAAAACACTTTACTAGTACACAAATGTGTCTATTCAATAATGTTTGATTGTGGTGCACAACTTGTAAAAGGCAAAGTGCCTAGAAGTCTCTTGCCAATCCAGATTTCCATGCAACGTCATGATCTATGTAGGAAAACAACCACAAGAAATGATCATCATTTCATCTTTATTTCAGATTCTCATGTGATGCCACAAAAATGACATGATATCATTATGGCAGTCTTTTCATTTTACATGTTTTTATGTCTGTATTCATGATTACATTAGTTTCAGCACCTTCTCTTTCCAGTTGCCAGTGTCACCCTGGTATGGCTAGTCTGTCATTCTATTACTTCTGATTCGTGAGGGTTACATTTGGGGGTTATGGGACCCCCCCCCCCCCCCCCCCCCCCCCCAGAGAATGTTGGAAAAAATTGAATTGAGACTCCCATTAAAATGTCTACTTCTGACATACAGTTCGCTGGATCAACATTTGCAATAAAAGTGACTGTTGTAATGATTAGATTCAGGTCCAGAAAGCTCCCCTTCTTGCAATTACCAGTTTGAGTCTGGAACGGATTGTTCGTCATTCTACAAAATCTAGCGCTTCCATTTCTCGGTGGATTTTTCACAAATTATTTTATTTTTTCCGGATTCAAAACACTTTACTAGTACACAAATGTGTCTATTCAATAATGTTTGATTGTGGTGCACAACTTGTAAAAGGCAAAGTGCCTAGAAGTCTCTTGCCAATCCAGATTTCCATGCAACGTCATGATCTATGTAGGAAAACAACCACAAGAAATGATCATCATTTCATCTTTATTTCAGATTCTCATGTGATGCCACAAAAATGACATGATATCATTATGGCAGTCTTTTCATTTTACATGTTTTTATGTCTGTATTCATGATTACATTAGTTTCAGCACCTTCTCTTTCCAGTTGCCAGTGTCACCCTGGTATGGCTAGTCTGTCATTCTATTACTTCTGATTCGTGAGGGTTACATTTGGGGGTTATGGGACCCCCCCCCCCCCCCCCCAGAGAATGTTGGAAAAAATTGAATTGAGACTCCCATTAAAATGTCTACTTCTGACATACAGTTCGCTGGATCAACATTTGCAATAAAAGTGACTGTTGTAATGATTAGATTCAGGTCCAGAAAGCTCCCCTTCTTGCAATTACCAGTTTGAGTCTGGAACGGATTGTTCGTCATTCTACAAAATCTAGCGCTTCCATTTCTCGGTGGATTTTTCACAAATTATTTTATTTTTTCCGGATTCAAAACACTTTACTAGTACACAAATGTGTCTATTCAATAATGTTTGATTGTGGTGCACAACTTGTAAAAGGCAAAGTGCCTAGAAGTCTCTTGCCAATCCAGATTTCCATGCAACGTCATGATCTATGTAGGAAAACAACCACAAGAAATGATCATCATTTCATCTTTATTTCAGATTCTCATGTGATGCCACAAAAATGACATGATGTCATTATGGCAGTCTTTTCATTTTACATGGGGCAAGTTGGGGCAAGTAGTTCTCACCTTAAGGATTCTCCAAGTAGTTTTTGTTTTTAATGTAGAGCCCTGGCCGATGTCGAGTATACGTAGAAGCAGACCAAATAACACGAATAAGAAGCCATAGCGGCAAGATGGAGTGAAAAGAGAAGCTGGCAGTGAAGAGCACGTTCCGCCTGTGGCCAAAAATAATCAACACTGTTTAAAGTCAAGGCCTGATGAGCAGGCAACCAGCGTTCGCGTTCAAGTGTTTGATGGATAGATTCTGATTCCCGTCAGGTCTCTGCTGGCGTGTGTTTGCAACCGCAATGCGTTAAGAGGAGAGCGTTGTCGTTTCCTTTCGAGTGAAGTGTGTCAAAGCAACACAGTGGAACTTCTTAAAATCTGCGTCATTGTTTGGCAATTTGGACAAAAAAAAAAAAAAAACGATTGACCTTTCAAGGTTTCCGTCTTGGGTTGTTGGTGATTCAGGGTTGGGGGGTCCGACTCTGTGAGACGGAGCGTGGTTAATCCAATCACATGTAGCCGCGGACCAGCAGATGGAGCCAAGTGTTCAGTGGTGGCCTCAAGACGGCCTTCAAAGGCGCCAGATGACAAAGTGTCGCTTCCCTCCGCTCATCCTGCTCCTGCCGTACTAAACCTTTTTACTCCTCCATGCTCCTCCATGCTCCTCGATGTGCGACGAGGCAATTCATTCATACATTTCTACATATTAAAACAAGAAGAAATACACTTCAGATGTCATTTCCTAATCCATATGAATTACATGAAAATATTCATTGTCACTTTTTGAGAGCCAGTTAGCAGTTTGGGGGGGGGGGGGAGGTGCTGCAGCCTATTCAACTGCGACCCATTTTCGGGTCTCAAGCCACCAGTTGAGAAACATACGTTGAGTAGACACTAAATAAATAAATATTTAATTATTCATCCAATTTTATTTATTATATTGAATATATTATTAAATATATATTAAATATTGAATTTGCATAAATTATACAATGAATTAAACTATTAATTATTAGTTATTATTATTAATTATTATTAATTAAACTATATACATATATGTATATATATATACATATACATATGTGGAATATAAATAAATATGTAATTATTCATCCAATTTTATTTATGATATTGAATATATTATTAAATACATATTAAATATTGAATGTGCATAAATTATACAATTAATTAAACTATTAACTAATTAATAGTTATTATTACTAATTATTATTATTAATTAAATTATATACATATATTTATATATATGTAATATAAATAAATATTTAATTATTCATCCAAATTTATTCATTATATTGAATATATTATATATATATATATATTAAATATTGAATTTGCATAAAATATACAATTAATTAAACAATTATTTAGTTAATTAGTTATTATTATGAATTATTATTATGAATTATTGTTGTTAATTATTATTATTAATTAAACTATATACATATATACGTGTAATATAAGTAAATATTATTATAATATAACATTTATTAATGGTTTTTGCTACTTAAGTTAACTTGAATAAATATAAAACTGGTCAGATTATTAGAATATTTTTTTAATTTTGTAGTATTCTTTTTGTTTGATTTCCTGTTTTTTTCTCCTTTTTTCTAATATTTTTTCTGTTCCAAATGTTGTGTGGGTACTTGTTGGTGATGGATAGCAATACCGTCAACAATAACAAAAGAAACATTTTTTATGTTCATTTCAACATAGTAAGAATAAGTCATGCATATGTGGACAATTGAAATTGAATTGCAACTTTATTGACAAAGTAATTGTGAATAAGTCGTCGCTTCCTGTTGTCCCTAATGAGCACACGGAGTTTCTCCTGGCAGGAAGTTGAAGTAGGAGACAACGTGGCAAGCTCCTTGGGCACATGCTGCTCGCTAGCGCCCACCGCAGGCCGTCTTATCTGCTGCTGGTGCCGCTGACGACGTCATGGCGGTATTAAATGTACCTCATGCTCTCTCTCTCTCCCGTCATGCATCATCCTTCTCTCGCTCTTCGCCGTGTCCATCCTCTCCTCCCTCCCTCCATCTTGGCTCTCTTCCCCCGCTCCAGAGTTTCCTCAGCAGAAGGTTGAAGGGCTCCATCAAGAGGGCCAAGAGTCAGCCCAAACTGGATCGAACCAGCAGCTTCCGTCACATGATCCTCCCCCGCTTCCGCAGTGCCGACCAGGACAGGTCAGTGATGGCCGAGTTGTACAAGGAATCTATCCTCTATCCTCTAAAGTCAGCTTTAGAGAAGTCAGTGTGCAGCGCTTCACTCTGCCTAGCCCCGCCTCTTCCCCTGTGGTCATCCGTGTTAGTTGTTCTCCCTCGCTTCCTCTTGCTCGCCCCCTCGTGTTCCCAACAATGTGACTCATTCCCTGGACTATTTTTATCTCGCTCGCTCGCTCAACCCCTTCGTTGGGCATCGGCATACGGTTTGGTGAGGGCTGGAATCGAACACTCGACAAGACGGCTATCACGGGATATCCTTTAGCATCTCTTCTGCTTTCTTTTTCCTCCGGCATGCAGCATCCTAGCATGGCCGCCTGTTAGCGACCGCTAGCAATGCTGGTGTCGTCTTTCATGACTTTAGCCTGAAGGAACGTTCACACAAAGAGATGATCTGAAGCCCCTCCCATTTCCACTTCTTAGCAGCGGGTTCCACGTATCTTGTCGGGTTCTAGGGTGAGTCGACTCCAGTCAGTTTTTCCTTCCACTTCCGAAAATTAATCTTGTCTTCTTTTGACAGCAGATAGGTCAGGGGTCTCAAACTCAATTTACCTGGGGGCCACTGGAGCTAGTGGGTGAGGCTGGGCCGCATCAGGTTAAAAAAAATATATATATATATATATATATTTAAAAATTAAAAAAAGATATATATAATAAAAATATTAATAAATATTAATTTATATTAAATATTCATATATATATAATAGTATTCAATGCTTCTGCTATACCCTCCACTTTTTCAGTGCTTTGGTTCTTTGCAAAAGCTCTGATAAAACATTAAATTATAATAAATTAGTATAAATTATTATAAATTAATTTTTATTTATTATTAAATTATTAAATAAATGTTTAATGTTAATTTTTATTTTTCGACACAAAATAAGATGGAAAAATAAATCAGCAAATAAAAAAATGAAACAAGTGAAACAAATTAACACATTAATTTTTATTTATTATGAAATTATTAAATAAATGTTTAATGTTAATTTTTATTTTTTGACACAAAATAAGATGGGAAAATAAATCAGCAAATCAAAAAAAATGAAACAAGTGAAACAAATTAACAAATTAATTTTTATTTATTATTAAATTATTAAATAAATGTTTAATGTTAATTTTTATTTTTTGACACAAAATAAGATGGAAAAATAAATAAGCAAATCAAAAAAATGAAACAAGTTAAACAAATTAACAAATTAATTTTTATTTATTATTAAATTATTTTAAAAAAAACAATGTTAATTTTTTATTTTTTGACACAAAATAAGATGGAAAAATAAATAAGCAAATCAAAAAACAAATGAAAAAAATGAACAAATTATTTTTTATTTATTATTAAATTATTAAATAAATGTTTAATATTAATTTTTATTTTTCAACACAAAATAAGATGGAAAAATAAATAAGCAAATCAAAAAACAAATTAAACAAATTAAACTTTCATATCAAGGCGGGGGCCTCAAACTAGCATCCGCCCGCGGGCCATGAGTTTGAGACCCCTGAGATAGTTGCTTAGTGTTGAATCATAGACCGTTCATCATTATAAGAAGAATAATCATGAGTGCATGAGAAAGTGGAATGGAAAACATAGCCTCTTATAGGGCTGGACAATATGGACCAAAACTCAAAAAAACATCACAATATATTTCGGTTGAATATCGATATACGATATCAATAATATCTGCGAATAAAGTTGTATTCAATTGTAAACACTCGTATAGAAAAATAGCTGCTGAAATAATAACGTTTCCCATGACGACAGACAGTAAACACAGTTTTTTTATACTAAACTTTATACCGCTATACGGCCTCTCCTCCTCCGTATCGCCGCATATATCCGGTCGTTTGGCGTAGCGAAGGGGTGCTTAAAGCTAGCAGCTGCTCCCAAGTGTAAACAATGGCGCGATAGGCAACCTAGAAACCTAACAAGATGGGGCGGTGCCATCTTGAAACATGTGATCGCCGCATCAAATCCAGTCTATATTGATTTGAAGCATATGCTAATTTTTCGTATCGTGCCTAAAAGAAATATGTAAATATTTTAAAAATATCCAAATATCGCCCATCCCTAGCCTTTGACCACATGGTCATGGTTATGAATGACCATGGGGCCAGCAGAGAAGGCTTTGCTGGCCCCGACAGCACACCACTGTATAAAATACAGCAATAAATATAGCAGGGGTGTTTTTCCATACTTTGATATTGTACAGTTACTATTACAGTAGAATTGGGACTTTTTTTCAGACTGCAATATTTTGACTTTATTTTAGTAAAATTACTATTTTAATTAGAGATGTCCGATATTGGCTTTTTTGCCAAAAACGATATACCAATATTGTTCAACTGTTAATTTCTGATACCGATATCAGCCGATACCGGTATCGATAACTTGACATAC
Organism: Doryrhamphus excisus; assembly: GCF_030265055.1. Taxonomy (NCBI): domain Eukaryota; kingdom Metazoa; phylum Chordata; class Actinopteri; order Syngnathiformes; family Syngnathidae; genus Doryrhamphus; species Doryrhamphus excisus. The sequence goes on along the minus strand of NC_080482.1, from coordinate 16,811,308 downwards.
ATATGACATATGTATCTCTTTATTTTGTTTGATTCTCATAATACAGGATTATAACATAAAAATATAACATAAAAAACATATTTTTTAATATTTCTGCTTTATGCCACAAAAAATACACATTAATTCTTGGAAAATTGTGACTTTTTATCATTGGAATATTTTTTAATTCTTGTAATATTTGAGTTTATTTTTATTTCTTTTACTTTATGATTTTAGCATTAAAACTTTTTCCACAACCTAATTTTACAAAAATGACAACTTTGTTTGTTCCTTCTAATAATAATAATAATAATAATAATAATAATAATAATAATAATAATAATAATAATAATAATAATAATAATAATAATAATAATAATAATAATAATAATATTCATTAATTTTCTACCGCTTTTCCTCACGAGGGTTGCAGGGGGGTGCTGGAGCCTATCCCAGCTGTCTTTGGGCGAGATAATATTATTATTATTTATTCAAAATTATTTAAATTAATTGTGCAATTTACTGTTTACGCCGTACATTGTTGTTCATTTGTGGATGTCATCTATTTATTCTCCAAATTATTATTATTATTATTATTATTATTATTATTATTATTATTATTATTATTATTATTATTATTATTATTATTTATTATACGGGAGCCAGGCAACAACATTTCGTTGGCAATTTCACTGCTGTGTTATTGTGCAATGACAATAAAGAAGTCTATCTATCGATCTAAATATATATAATAATAATAATAATAATAATAATAATATATTTATTTTTTCTAATATCCTTTCAATTTTTTCTGTTGTCTTTTTCTTGTTAAATTATATTTTTATATTTTTATCATTTGGACACCCCTGCAATATATGAATATATCAAATATATTTGACCAACACCACAAAAAAACTGCGATATTTGTGAAATGAAACCTAATGAGTACTCCGCTGTTAATAATAATATTTGTGTGTATTTGGGCCCCAGTTTGAATAGCCAGCAACTGTGTTGTTATTGTTGCTGCCTACCCTGCCCCCGACCCACCCCCCGCCTCGCTCACCTTTCCACCCCACCCCATCCCATCCCACCCCTCCTCCTCATCCTCATCCTCCCTCCCGCAGGACGCGTTTGATGCAAAGCTTCAAAGAGTCGCACTCCCATGAGTCCTTGCTGTCTCCCAGCAGCGCAGCCGAGGCGCTGGACCTCACGCTGGACGAGGACGCCATCATCAAGCCAGTACACTCCAGCATCCTGGGTCAGGAGTACTGCTTTGAGGTGAGACGCTTTATTTGTAAACACACACACATATACACACATATACACACATATACACACACATTCCCACCCCTAACCCCCCCCCATGAGTGCGGTGGACACGTGACTCCGTCGGCGTTCCCTGCTAACTAACGTCTCTGGATGTTGGTTTGCCGTTGGCTGTAATCTCAGGTGACCACGGCGTCGGGAACCAAGTGCTTTGCGTGTCGCTCGGCGGCCGAGAGAGACAAATGGATCGAGAACCTGCAGAGAGCCGTCAAGCCCAACAAGGTGAGGGGAGAGAAAGAGGAAAGAACCAAAAAAATGTCTGCGTGTCTCTCTCTCTCCTCCCCGTCCCACCTTGGCTGCATGTCCATCTTCTTTGTCTCGTGTCTCGTGTCTCGTGTCTCGTGTCTCGTGTCTCGTGTCTCGTGTCTCGTGTCTGTGTGGATCTTCTCACAACCTCCCCAAGCTCCGCCAGCTCCTGACGCCGTTTTACCAGTAGGACGCAAGCCACCCGCTTAACAAAACACAACAACGGGATCCGTTTATTCCATCGGCAAACATTCCATTCCTAAACTGTACATCTCACGTTTTAACCTTCTTAGCTGTCATTCAAGTGGAAAAAGAAGCCAATCACAGTGTAAACTGGATCCAAAGTCAAGACTGGATGATGCTACGCTGTTCCGCCGGCTCGTACCTCCCCCTCTGAACCCTGGTTTTTATATGACTTTCAGGCTTTGCGCAGCCTTTTCCTCAGATTTCAGATCAACATTTGCCATAAAAGTGCGTCAATTAGTTCCATCTCTAATAACGATCTCAGTGTCTCTTTAATCACAATTGTTTGCTTGCCACAAAGGAAAGTACAGATGCTTAATATCTACTCTTTTCCTCAGATTTCAGATCAACATTTGCTATAAAAGTGCGTCAATTAGTTCCATCTCTAATAACGCTCTCAGTGTCTTTTTAATCACAATTGTTTGCTTGCCACGAAAGTCAAGACTGGATGATGCTACGCCGTCCTGCCGTTTCTTATATGACTTTCAGGCTGTTGCACAGCCTTTTCCTCAGATTTCAGATCAACATTTGCCATAAAAGTGTGTCAATGAGTTCCATCTTTACTAAAGCTCTCAGTGTCTCTTTAATCACAATTGTTTGCTTGCCACAAAGGAAAGTACAGATGCTTAATATCTACTCTTTTCCTCGGATTTCAGATCAACATTTGCCATAAAAGTGCGTCAATTAGTTCCATTTTTAATAACGCTCTCAGTGTCTCTTTAATCACAATTGTTTGCTTGCCACAAAGGAAAGTACAGATGCTTAATATCTACTCTTTTCCTCGGATTTCAGATCAACATTTGCCATAAAAGTGCGTCAATTAGTTCCATCTCTAATAACGCTCTCAGTGTCTCTTTAATCGCAATTGTTTGCTTGCCACAAAGGAAAGTAGAGATGCTTAATATCTACTCTTTTCCTCAGATTTCAGATCAACATTTGCTATAAAAGTGCGTCAATTAGTTCCATCTCTAATAACGCTCTTAGTGTCTCTTTAATCACAATTGTTTGCTTGCCACAAATGAAAGTAGAGATGCTTAATATCTACTGTTTTCCTCAGATTTCAGATCAACATTTGCCATAAAAGTGCGTCAATTAATTCCATTTCTAATAACGCTCTTAGTGTCTCTTTAATCACAATTGCTTGCTTGCCATAAAGGAAAGTAGAGATGCTTAATATCTACTTTTTCCCTCAGATTTCAGATCAACATTTGCCATAAAAGTGCGTCAATTAGTTCCATCTCTAATAACGCTCTTAGTGTCTCTTTAATCACAATTGTTTGCTTGCCACGAAAGTCAAGACTGGATGATGCTACGCCGTCCTGCCGTTTCTTATATGACTTTCAGGCTGTTGCACAGCCTTTTCCTCAGATTTCAGATCAACATTTGCTATAAAAGTGCGTCAATTAGTTCCATCTCTAATAACGCTCTTAGTGTCTCTTTAATCACAATTGTTTGCTTGCCACAAAGGAAAGTAGAGATGCTTAATATCTACTCTTTTCCTCAGATTTCAGATCAACATTTGCCATAAAAGTGCGTCAATTAGTTCCATCTCTAATAACGATCTCAGTGTCTCTTTAATCACAAGTGTTTGCTTGCCACAAAGGAAAGTAGAGATGCTTAATATCTACTCTTTTCCTCAGATTTCAGATCAACATTTGCTATAAAAGTGCGTCAATTAGTTCCATCTCTAATAACACTCTTAGCGTCTTTTTAATCACAATTGTTTGCTTGCCACGAAAGTCAAGACTGGATGATGCTACGCCGTCCTGCTGTTTCTAATATGACTTTCAGGCTCTTGCACAGCCTTTTCCTCAGATTTCAGATCAACATTTGCCATAAAAGTGCGTCAATTAGTTCCATCTCTAATAACGCTCTTAGTGTCTCTTTAATCACAATTGTTTGCTTGCCACAAAGGAAAGTGGAGAAGCTTCATATCTACTCTTTTCCTCAGATTTCAGATCAACATTTGCCATAAAAGTGCATCAATTACTTCCATCTTAATAACGCTCTTAGTGTCTTTAATCACAATTGTTATTTTAAACTCGGAAAATGTATGTAATTTGCAATATTTCAAATATACATATTTTTTTAAAGTCATTATATTATGACAAACAAATAAAGCAAAATAAAATTGTTATTATTGAAAAAATATTTATATTTTTTCATGTGGACGAGTTGCTCACTGAGTGGACTCTGAGGACAACATCACCCCCTGGTGTTGTGGTAAAGAATTGCTGGTGTCACGCTTTCCCTCGACCAGGAGCGATAATAGAACCAAGCAAAATACAAAGGAGTGATGATCTGTACTTCACAAAGGATACACAGATTGTGTGTATGTAAAGAGCATTGCCTCGGCTTCTGTTTGAAGGATGACACATGCACTCATTTGTGATTGTTGTGGAATGGAATATACGTGTGGGGCCCATTTGTGTGGGGCCCATTTGTGTGGGGCCCATTTGTGTGGGGCCCAAGTGTAGTTCAGAGTTAGTCTGCGGGCCACAAGTTGATTAGCACAGCCGTGCGGTGTCTCTTTCATGGCAAGCGGCCACTAGGAAGTATTAGTGAGATGAACCGTGGGCCGGGCTGGATGTTGTGTCCAGATGCTCAGACTGTGGGGGTCCTGGCGACGCACACACACACACACACACACACACACACACACACACATGTCAGATCAGAGCCAGAGAAGAGTCACCGCAAAGACAAATATTTGCATGATTGGAATTATTTACCCTTGCTGCAACATTATACATGACTTCATATTTTCCAACTCTTACTCAACTCTTGAAACTTGATAGTCACTCATCTGAACGCAGACCTCCTCCAAGGACAAACATGGCCGAATTTGGATACAGTTGTTCAAAAGTGGCAATATTTGTTATTGAATAATTGAGGAACAAAAACTTCCATCCATGCATTCATCAGAAAAGAAAGTTTGCTTCTACTTTTTGCTCAATTTTTTAAAATCTGAATTTAAAAAAATATATAGTATAATACGGTATTATACGGTATAATACTGTATTTTTACGGATTTTATATTTTATGTATTTTACATTTACAACAGGCTGCACGGTGGACAAATGGTTAGCGTGCAGGCCTCACAGCTGGGAGACCCAAGTTCAATTCCACCCTCGGTTATCTCTGTGTGGAGTTTGCATGTTCTCCCCGTGCATGCGTGGGTTTTCTCCGGGGTAAAGATGCTGAATATCTACTGTTTTCCTCAGATTTCAGATCAACATTTGCCATAAAAGTGCGTCAATTAATTCCATCACTAATAACGCTCTAGTGTCTCTTTAATCACAATTGTTTGCTTGCCACAAAGGAAAGTAGAGATGCTTAATATCTACTCTTTTCCTCAGATTTCAGATCAACATTTGCCATAAAAGTGCATCATTAGTTCCATCTCTAATAATGCTCTCAGTGTCTCTTTAATCACAATTGTTTGCTTGCCACAAAGGAAAGTAGAGATGCTTAATATCTACTCTTTTCCTCAGATTTCAGATCAACATTTGCCATAAAAGTGTGTCAATTAGTTCCATCTCTAATAACGCTCTTAGTGTCTCTTTAATCACAATTGTTTGCTTGCCACGTAGGAAAGTAGAGATGCTTAATATCTACTCTTTTCCTCAGATTTCAGATCAACATTTACCATAAACGTGTGTCAATTAGTTCCATCTCTAATGACACTCTTAGTGTCTCTTTAATCACAATTGTTTGCTTGCCACGTAGGAAAGTAGAGATGCTTAATATCTACTCTTTTCCTCAGATTTCAGATCAACATTTACCATAAACGTGTGTCAATTAGTTCCATCTCTAATGACACTCTTAGTGTCTCTTTAATCACAATTGTTTGCTTGCCACAAAGGAAAGTAGAGATGCTTAATAGCTACTGTTTTCCTCAGATTTCAGATCAACATTTGCCATAAAAGTGCGTCAATTCCATCACTGCATTGCCATCACTGCTAAAATAAAATAAAAAAAAATATATTTAATTTTTACAAGATAAACTTGTAATATTAGAAGAAAAAAATAATAATAAGACGCATTATTAAATACATTATTATTAAGAAAAAAAAATAATAATAATTTTTCTCGTGTTGGCTGATTGCACAGGCGTCCCTAATGTAGTGTCCTGTGAGGGTAGTAAAAATACCAGGACGAATTAAGGGCGTGCGGCGCATGTGCGTTGAAGCAAAGCGCGCCACCAGATGTCCGCCACTTTTAAACAATTAATTACGCCTCAGTCGTGCTCCCTCTCTCCAAAAGAGCAAAGAAACGAAGGAGTTTTTAGTCCTGATGGCGTTGACTGCGGTGCGCCGAGGCGTCTAAATGATCGGATGCCGACGGGGGGGGGCTGACAACAGTGACATTTCTGCCTAATTGAAGTGACTCAGCCTGCAGTCAGCTTGTTAAAAATAGCACAGCGTCTTTGTTGATGGTGACGGAGACGTGCCGTCTCTCGCCGCCATTTCCTGTCCCTCATGCGAGTCGTCATTGTCTAATGTTTCTCATGGTGTGTCAAGTCCTCCTGTACGTTCCATTCACACCCACCTCCAGCCTCCGTGTCGCCTTCACACCTTCTCTGACCCCGCCGCCCCCGTCCCGTCCCGTCCCGTCCCATCCACACAGGACAACAGCCGGCGAGTGGACAACGTGCTCAAGCTGTGGATCATCGAGGCCCGCGAGCTGCCGGCTAAGAAGCGCTACTACTGCGAACTGTGCCTGGACGACATGCTGTACGCTCGCACCACCAGCAAGCCGCGCACCGACACCGTCTTCTGGGGGGAACACTTTGAGTTCAATAACCTGCCGGCCGTCCGCAACCTACGCCTTCACCTCTACAAAGAGACGGACAAGAAGAGACGCAAGGTGAACTTTGGCACGTACGCATCAAGACACCAGTTAGCATTTTGGTTACCAAACGGTGCAGATGATAGATTTACATATTTCGTCTCAGCTTTGTCATATCACTGAAGTATCGACTTCACTCAAAATGTCCCAGCAGGCCTCAAATGGGCCACACTTTGGACACCCCTTCCATAATATTTTGACTTTATTTTTTTAACATTGTAACTTCCGCAATCTTATTTTTGGAAAATTATAACTTTATTTTCTTTTCTTTGTTATAATATTAATATTATCTTTAAAATTATGTTGTTTGTCCTCATTATATTATGACAATACAAATACAGTAAACCTCGGATATATCGGACTCGGATATATCGGAAATTCTCTCACAACGGACAGATAAAAAAGAACCAATTTTTCTGTAATGCATTTCCAATAAAAATTCATTGCATATATCGGATTTTTTATAACGGATTTCGCCTATTTCGGACAAAATCTCCAGTCCCGTTCCAATGCATTTCCATGAAATTTCCCTGGCATATATCGGATGGCCGCATCGTGGCGCTCCGATTCGCCGAATGGTGACAGGCCGCTATACGACGTCATTTGCAGCGTTTGCAGCGTTGCCTGCGCGTCCAGGTACATTGGAAACATAGTCAAGGAAGTGTCTTTTTATAACGGATAAAATCCCATTTACGCATATACCGGATATAAATCCCATATATGCGTAAAACGGACATTTTCCGGTATACGCATATAACGGATTTCGCTTATATCGGACAAAACCAGTGGGAACAATTGAATCCGATATATCCGAGGTTTACTGTAGACGGTGTTGACATTGAAAGGGTGAAAAAAAATACATTTCTGGGAATCACAATAGATGAAAATATGAGCTGGAAACCTCATATTACAAATATGCAACATAAGGTGGCCAGAAATATGGGATGGGACATTTTCATAGTTAGAGCATAGAAAGCCATCTAAAGACACTTTAGAGCCCTATAGATTTGAAATAGCATCCCTATATCCACCTTTATACTCATACTATCCAGCATAGAAGATATAATACGACATTTAAGACATAAATAAGACTCATACACGTGTGTTGCTGTAAATGTGTTCCGGTGGCAAGAACAGGAAGTGACATCAGGGGGGTTCAGAGTCGAGTTTAACTCGGCACGGCAAACGGCTGCAACAGTAGCTCGGGAATACTGTGACTGTTGTGAGATCGTTCCAGCCTGTTTTTCAGCTGTTTCCAGCCATCAAGTCTGGTGCTTGTGTGTCTCAGTCAACATTACGGTAACTTTACTGACTGAGACACACAAGCACCAGACTTGATGGCCGGAAAAACAGTCTGGAATGATCTCACAACAGGCACAGTATTCCCGAGCTACTGTTGCAGCCGTTTGCCGTGCCGAGTTAAACTCGACTCTGAACCCCCCTGATGTCACTTCCTGTTCTTGCCACCGGAACACATTTACAGCAACACACATGTATGAGTCTTATTTATGTCTTAAATGTTGTATTATATCTTCTATGCTGGATAGTATGAGTATAAAGGTGGATATAGGGATGCTATTTCAAATCTATAGGGCTCTAATAGTATCAAAAAGGTGTATTTAGATGGCTTTTTATGCTCTAACTATGAAAATGTCCTATCCTACTTTGCGGAAAGTTGATTATTCTTTGACACGGTTGATGAGTCTTGATGAGCAAATACGCTTGCGTCGTTTCCTCGAAGGAGAAGAGCACATACCTGGGCCTGGTGAGCATCCCCATCTCCAGCATCACCGGGCGCCAGTTTGTCGAGCAGTGGTACCCCGTCATCCAGCCCAGCGTCCTCACCAAGGGGGCAGGCGTCGGGGGCGGCAAGATCATCAACGCATCCCTCCGCCTCAAATCCCGCTTCCAGACCATGAACATCCTTCCCATGGAGCTGTACAAGGAGTTCGCCGAGTACGTGACCAACAACTACCGCACGCTGTGCGCCGTGCTGGAGCCCGTGTTGAGCGTCAAGAGCAAAGAGGAAGTAGCCTGCGCGCTGGTTCATATTTTGCAAAGCACCGGGAAAGCAAAGGTACATGTTCTTTTTTTATTTTTATTTTTTTATTTTTTTTTTCCCTTTATTTGGGCAAATATGTGAATCATTACAGTGCATTTCTTACATCAATCAAAATATAACTTTCCATTATTTACATTTGTATTCAACTATCTGATCCCAAGCCCAAAAGGAGTAGGCTGAAGCAAAAGCTAATAAATGCCTACCCCTTTTTGCAGGATATAATCATGTTCATGCCACTGTCTTGTTTCCCCTGTTATTATTTTCATTGTAATATTATTATTATAAATATTATCATTGTTGTTATAATCTTTATCATTATTACCATCATTATAATCATCATTAATATTACCATTTTCATCATTATAGTTAAAAATTTTCTTGCTTTTGCTTTGTTTTTTTTGTTTTTTCTTGACGTACTTTTAATGCTTCGATGTCTTTCCAGGACTTCCTGTCAGACATGGCGATGTGCGAGGTAGACAGATTCATCGACCGGGAACACCTTATCTTCAGAGAGAACACTCTGGCCACCAAAGCCATAGAAGAGTACCTCAAACTGATCGGACACAAGTACCTCAAGGATGCTATCGGTTAGTCCAAGTACTTCTTATGCACTGAAAATGATAAATAGGCGAAATATTTGGCAACATAAGTGAGTAGCATGGAATTTTTTCCACGGCATGGGGCTGCATGAGTGCCCCCGGTAATGAAGGAGCTGCGGTTCTTGGAATCCCAAAGTGTGTTGTGACATTGTGAGGCAGAAGAAATTGAATTGTATTTTTCTTGCTTCAAACATATTTTTGCATTCTCGCCTGGGGGGACAGGGGGGACGGTTGCGGGGGGCAAATTGTCTGCAAATTGAATTTGACGATTATCCCGGCTCAGCACAAGTGACAGATGTTTTATGGTGCCGTGAACAACAGCAACTTCCCATAACTCTTTTTTTTTTTTTCGATTTTCTTCACATACTTCATGTTCTGCGGGAATAGTCGCATATTCATTCCTATGAATAATTAAGCTAAGCATTAGCTTTATGGGCGTCCATGTGATGATTTCCTTGCTTCCTTCCCGCCCGCTTGGCTGCGGGTCGCTAATGAGGATTCGTTTCCAGGGGAGTTCATCAGGGCCTTGTACGAGTCGGAGGAGAACTGCGAAGTGGACCCCATGAGAACGCCCCCTTCTGTACTCCCGGACCACCAAGCCAATCTGAGAATGTGCTGCGAGCTGGCGCTTTGCAAGATCGTCAACTCTCATTGGTGAGATGCTGATTATTATTATTATTATTATTATTATTATTATTATTATTATTATTATTATTATTATTATTATTATTATTATTATTATTATTATTATTATTATTATCATTATTATTATTATTATTATTATTATTATTATTATTATTATTATTATCATTATCATTATTATGATTATTATTATTATGATTATTATTATTATTATTATTATTATTATTATTATTATTATTATTATTATTATTATTATTTTACTTGATGTGAAAAAGTACCTGAGACTTCCTTTATGTCCCATCCGCATGGCAGCGTGTTCCCGCGAGAGCTTAAAGAAGTGTTCGCCTCGTGGAGAGTTCGCTGCGCCGAGCGAGGTCGAGAAGACATTTCCGACCGCCTCATCAGCGGTTCCCTCTTCCTGCGCTTCCTCTGTCCCGCCATCATGTCGCCGTCCCTCTTCAACCTGACGCAGGAGTACCCCGACGAGCAGACGTCGCGCACGCTCACCCTCATCGCCAAAGTGGTGCAAAACCTGGCCAACTTCTCCAAGTAAGCGTTGCTGCCTACACGTACACACACAAGTATTGGCAAGTATTGGGACGTTGTTGGGACGTTGTTGGGACGTTGTTGGGACGTTGTTGGGACGTTGTTGGGACGTTGTTGGGGTTTTGCCTTCATGCGCCACCATCATTGAATTCATTGTATATTTCATACTTGGAGGAAAAGAAAAGTAAGTGAAGGATGTAAGTAAGTAAGTAAGTAAGTAAGGATGGTTCCATTGACTGCACATTGACGTGTGCCTATGAAAATGAACAAATTCTACATAAAAAGTATAATAATTCATTAATATTTTATATTCATATACTATTTATTGATTTATTTGATTATTTTATTAGTATTTAGACTTTATATATATATATTATAATTATGACTCTTAAATTTTTACTTTTAGAATAAAAATAAGAGTAACTTGGATTTTGTGACATGTGCAAATAGTTCTGAGCCAGTGGACAATTTAAATATTTCTACATATTAATATAATATAATATTATATATAATATATTATATTATATTATATTATATTATATTATATTATATTATATTATATTATATTATATTATATTATATTATATTATATTATATTATATTATATTATATTATATTATATTATATTATATTATATTATATTATAATCATTATAATATTTCTAAATATTTCATACAGTATATAATAATACATCAATGTTTTTCATTGTTATTCATAATATTGTTTAATTCTGCATACAATACAATTTTACAAATTTTATTAATTTATCATATTTATTGAACATTTATGCAATTTTATATATTTTGTATTATAAAAATACAAAATAATTAGAAATATTTTGAAAAATGAAAATAACAATTGCAATAAAAAAATAAGAATATGTTGGATTTTGTGACATGTCCAAATACAAAATATTTTTTTCTCCATAAAAAGTATTATAATTAATTAATATTTTCTATTCATATACTATTTATTGGTTTATTTGGTTATTTTATTAGTATTTAGACTTTATATATATATATTATAATTATGACTTTAAAATTTTGACTTTTAGAATAAAAATAAGAGTAACTTGGATTTTGTGACATGTGCAAATAGGTCTGAGCTAGTGGAAAATTTTAATATTTCTACACTAAAAAATATTTCATACATTATATAATAATACATCATTATTTTTCATTTTTATTCATACTATTTATTGTTTAATTCTGCATACAAAATAACCCATGAATTGTTTTTACTAATGTTATATAATATGTAATATATCATATTTATTGAACATTTATGCAATTTTGTATATTTTGTATTATAAAGATACAAAATAATTAGAAATATTTAGAATATATTTTATAAATATAACAATTGCAATAAAAATAAATTTGTGACATGTCCAAATACAAAATATGTATATGTTTTTTTGTTATATTTATTGTATATCTTAATATTTTGTCATCTATTTTCCAATAAAATAAGAATAATGAAAATGTAAAAATATTTCATACAGTATATAATAATAAATCAATATTTTTAATTGTTGTTCATAATATTTATTATTTAATTCTGCATACAAAATAACCCATTAATCGTTTTTTACTATTTATGCAATTTTGTATTATACAAATAGAAAATAATAAGAAATATTTTGAAAACTAAATATAACAATTGCAATAAAAAAATAAGAATATGTTGGATTTTGTGACATGTGACAAAATATTTTTCTTTATATTTTTTGTTATATTTATTGTATATCTTAATATTTTGTCATCCATTTTCCAATAAAAATAAGAATAAGTTATAAGAATAATAATAAGTATTAAAAAACAACATCTGTATATGATTTATTATGATTTCAAGGGTATTATAATAAATTTTGTTTAAGTTATTGTTTTTTATTATGAAATTGGTGTAATTGTAACTTTCAGACAAAATCATAACAAATACTATTGAACTGAAATGTAGCTCATTATGCAAACAAAAACCTGCCTATATTACCTTTCATTGTAATCCCAGTCAAAAGACTTTTTCCACCTTATTTTTCCATATTTTCCTCCATAAAAGCAGAGCATAAAGGTGTAGAAAGCCAGTCTTTTCCCTCAAATGATGCCTCCATTGAGAGTTTTGGTGTGGTTTCCTCGGTGCGGGTCAGGTTTGGCAACAAAGAGGAGTACATGTGCTTCATGAACGAGTTCCTGGAGATGGAGTGGGGTTCCATGCAGCAGTTCCTCTACGAGATCTCCAACCTGGACAGCATCAGCAACGCCGGCGGCTTTGAGGGCTACATCGACCTGGGCAGGGAGCTCTCCATCCTTCACAGTCTCCTCTGGGAGGTCATGGCACAGCTCAGCAAGGTCAGCGCCGATATAATTGACATGTCAACTTTTCCTATTGTCCTATTGTGAATTGAATATGATAGGCTTAAATATAATACACTTGAAATTACACTGAATTACACTACAATTCTATATTCAACTAATGGAAACAGTAATAGTCTGTTCCAGTGTCAAACTGTTACTGAGGAGAGCACAATTCTGGATTAGTGCCTTCTGTATGTTTTTAATGTCATAATTAAGTTTCTTTAATAATTGAGCAAAATGGAAAAAAAGGAATAATAATAAAATAAAGCACTGTAAAATGCTATTTTTAATGTAATTTTACAAATAGCTTTACTTATTTTTTGTTTATGAAATGATATATAATATTTGTATTTTAAATATAGATTTTGTTTTAATTAAATGTTTTATTTAATTTTATTTATTTTTTTAGATTATTAAAAATGCAAAATGTAAAAAAAGTAATAATAATAATGATAAAATAAAGCACTGTAAAATGCTATTTTTAATGTAATTTTTAAAATAGTTTTACTTATTTTTTGTTTATAAAATGATACATAATATTTTTATTTTAAATATAGATTTTGTTTTAATTTAATTTTTATTTTAATTTAATTTTTTTATTTTTAGAATATTAAAAAAATGCAAATGTAAAAAAAGGAATAATAAAATAAAGCACTGTAAAATGCTATTTTTAATGTAATTTTTAAAATAGTTTAATTTATTTTGGTTTATAAAATGATATATAATATTTTTATTATATATAAAAATATATTTTTAAAATATAGATTTAGTTTTAATAAAAATTTTAAATAAATTTTAATTTTATTTTTATTTTTTATTTCTAGATTATTTAAAAAATACAAAATACTAATACCATAATACTTGTATTATTATTAATCATTTATTATATTTATGATTATAATATAATTCAAAATGCCTCCGTCACATAACTTTAGAGGCAAAATAACATTGTTTGGTGAAAGTGTAAAAGTAAGCGAACGTGTCACAGATGAAACACACATCTCTTTAAAATGTCATGTTTTGAAATGCCGTGCAAGTGTAAAAAGAAGTTAACCTGAAAGTGTATGTTCCTATGCTTCATGTCATTTTCATGTGTCCCAAATAGTCCAAGCTAATTTAGCTAATTAGCTAACAATTTAGCTAATTAGCTAAAAAGCGAATTGTTTGATACCCGTTGGGATACGCTGACGTTTTGTGCAACTTTGGAGGCATATTTGTCCCACTTTTGAGGTTCTGCTGGTCTACTTTTGATTGGCGATTAGGTGTCAAAGGTTCTTTCCGTCCTCCAGGACGCCATCATCAAGCTGGGCCCTTTGCCCCGCCTCCTGAACGACATCAGCATGGCCTTGCGCAACCCGCACCTCCAGAGGCAGCCGAGCCACCAGACGGACCGCATCCAGGAGCGGCAGGTGGACCGGCTGCTGTCCCGACCCAGCTTCAACAGGGGCATCTCGTCCGAGTTCCAGAACCTCATGATGAGGGATCTCAACAGGTACATGAACCCAGATGATCTAGACCCAGCCGTGTTCTGTATCCAAGTCCTAATGTCGCGTGTCCACCAGCTCGATAGACATCACTCGCTTGCCTTCCCCGACCTCCGCGGGTGGGGTCATGCCATCCCGGTCCCAGATGAGCTTTCAGGACCGAGACCACCTCCATCGAGCGTCATCCAAAGACATGTTTTACGTGTCCCGCCCTCCGTTGGCCCGATCCAGCCCGGCGTACTGCACGAGCAGCTCGGACATCACGGAACCGGACGCAAAGGTGAGTCATGTGGGGCACGCCTGGGGGAGGGGGCACGCCTGGGGGAGGGGGCACGGGGGGGCGTCTTAATCATCATCCCATCCAGTAGGTTGAAACGTGGTAGTGAGATGAGTATGACGAGCATGGTTTGTCATACTCCATGGAATCTCTGGATCAAGGCTGTAGTCCATCATGACATCCGCTTGGTTTGCTTTTTTTTTCCCACTTCATCCTCAAGCGTATTTCCTGGGAAATACTTTGAGGCATTCCCGATATCCAGGCCCCTCTGCGGTAAAAACACCACCCTCACCCATACATCACTCACCTGACATGTCAAAGTAGCAAAGGGGGCGCTGGCGCCCCCATGTAGGTGCTCAGTGTCAGTAAAAGCGTATCTATGATGGACCTCCAGGATTCCCGAATGAACAGCGTGTCTAACCTGCAGTCGGTGGACATGCTCAACTCCTCCCAGGCCTCCATCGCCGGCATGGGCAGCTTCGGGGGGCTGAGCAGCGGAGGCGGTGGCGGCCTGGGGTCGGGCCTGAGCAGCCAGCTGCGGGCGGGTGGGAGGTTGTCAGCTGGCTCCGGCGGCTCCAGCATGTCCGGCGGCCTCCGGCTGAGCCAGCTGAGCCAGATGGGCACCACCACCGACTCGCTATCCCAGCAGCAGCAACAGCAGGCCGCCGCCATGCGCTACCCGCTTTCCTTCCAGAATCCCCTCTTTCACCTGGCGACCGCCGACGGGCCCCAGCAGCAGCCGCTCCATCACCAGCACAGCCGGGCTCAGCCCCCAGCGCCCCTGCTGCTGGCCCCCGAGCCCGAGCCGTCGCATCAGGGCTACATGCCGCAGTTCGCACACGGAGGGTTCTCTCGCAGCGAGGACCTGTCCACCCTCAGGACCCGGGACGGGCACCTGGGCCAGCCCAGCATCATCCACTCGCACAGCTACAGCGACGACTACGGCAGGGCCGACTACGGACGCCGGCAGATGTCCATGCACATGCAGGTACATGTGTGGGCCGTCCTCATGTCACCTTCGCCTTCCACATGTCTTTCACAAATATAGACAAACAACCATTCACACTCACATTCATACCTATGGACGATTTGGAGTGGCTAATTAACCTAGCATGTTTTTGGAATGTGGGAGGAAACCGGAGTACCCGGAGAAAACCCACGCATGCACGGGGAGAACATGCTAACTCCACACAGAGATGGCCGAGGGTGGGGAAAGACAAAATAAGAAGCCAAAAAGTTACCACTTCCACACAAATTAGGAGGAGAACTCATTCATTCATTCATTCATTTTCTACCGCTTATCGTCACGAGGGTCACATGGGTGCTGGAGCCTATCCCAGCTGTCTTCAGGCGAGAGGCGGGGTACACCCTGGACTGGTGGCCAGCCAATCCCAGGGCACATATAGACAAACAACCATTCACACTCACATTCATACCTATGGACGATTTGGAGCGGCTAATTAACCTAGCATGTTTTTGGAATGTGGGAGGAAACCGGAGTACCCGGAGAAAACCCACGCATGCACGGGGAGAACATGCAAACTCCACACAGAGATGGCCGAGGGTGGAATCGAACTCGGGTCTCCTAGCTGTGAGGCCTGCACGCTAACCGCTCGTGCACACCGTGCAGCCCAGGTCCCAGATTCATTCATACATTTTCTACCGCTTTTTCCTCACGAGGGTCACGGGAGGGTGCTGGAGCCTATCCCAGCTGTCTTGGGGCGAGAGGCGGGGTACACCCTGGGCTGGTGGCCAGCCAATCACAGGGCACATATAGAAACAGGTCCCAAATTGACTTTGTAAAAAAAAAAAAAAAAAATTCAGGCTTCGCTACACATCTTGAGTAGTTTCTGTATCCCAAACAATATTTCCCTGCGAATGTTCCTCATACTTCCAGGTGCAAATTTAATACTACCTTATTAAAGTAATTCAACAAAAAGTCATTTCAATCACATAAACAAAAAAAAAAGGCTTCGCTACACATCTTAAATAGGTTGTCCTAGAGATTAACTAGAGATGGCCGAGGCTGGAATTGAACCCTGGTCTCCTAGCTGTGAGGTCTGCACCCTAACCACTCGTCCAAATTGGTTTATATATCATATATTTTATGCTATATAGTTTTTATGTTTTTTAGTGATTAATTAATTAGTTAAATTAATTATAATGATTAATTAATTAGTTTTTCACAGACAATCAAGTCAATACTCAACATTTTTATCCCACAAAAAAATGTACTATAATTAGCGACGTTATATCAGGATTTGATGCTGCGATACGATGCCGATAATCCCTGAGCGAAATCGTCCGATACCGATATCGATATCGATACTGATCACATACATGAAGTGTACATGTTTAAATGTTGGCTATATTAGGGGTCACCGAGGTTATTACCAGTTTTACCAGAATATCAACAAAATGCTGGTATCCATAACTCACCTTTTCTATTTTACAATGAATTTATGAACCGATATCGGCTGATACCGATCGGCGGCTGATCAATCAGAGCATCTCTAATTATAATTATTTCAGCATTTCAATATTATTACTGTATTATTTATTATAGTTATTAAGTATAAGTCAATCAAATAAATCTAGGCTTTATATTGCTGATAAAAACTGTATTTATCGGAAGGTAAAAATGCTGATTGATGATTCCTTGTTTCATTTGCAAGGATAACATCCAGCAGCAGCAAATGATGGGCATGGCCTCCCAGACCGGAACCTCCCACTCCTCATTGGCCACCACCCCTCCCTCCACAGTCCAACCGCGAGCAGCCCCGCCCCCGAGCCAACGCGTCAGATCCCAGACGTCCCATCAGCTGTCCGTCAGCGCGGCCGCCGCTCCTGCCGCCCCGGCCAAGTCCCGCCCGCAGAGCGGCAACCTCCTCCAGTCGCCCGAGTCGGGCTACGGCGGGCGGTCGCACGGCGGACGGCAGCTGTCCGTCAAAGACAACACGGCGCCGGGCCTGCCTCACCAGCAGAGCTCGGTGAGGGAGTCGGGGAGTCCGCAGGGCACATCCAGCCCCACCACGCAGCAGTCCCCGCAGCAGCAGCCCCCGCAGCAGCAGCACCTACTCAAACCCAACATGAGCAAGCAGGCAAGTGGGGCGTCGCTTCCTTCCTTCTTCTACCGAACTCCTCAGCTCACTTGGGGTTTTTACCATTTGCCTATGCAGGGCTCCCAGTCTCCATCCACCCTCAACCCCCCGACCCCGGCCAACGAGAGGACAGTGGCCTGGGTGTCCAACATGCCTCACCTGTCGGCTGACATCGAGACTTCCCGCATAGACCGTGAGGAGTTCAAACTGAAGGAGTACTCCAAGAGCATGGACGAGTCGCGCATGGACCGGGTGGGTGCGCCCTTTTAAAGAAACCCCGATTTGTGTTTGGACCACAACAGTGTTGTTTTCCGTTGCTTTCGGGTATACCAAAAAAAATTGTATTTGTCGTGTACTGGAGTCCATCGGACCACAATGTTGCTGTTTTGTGGTGTGCTCAAGTATGCCGGACCACAACATTGTTGTTTTGCCTCGTGCTTGAGTATCACAATGTCACAATGTTGTTGTTTTTTTGGTGCTGTCAGGAAGATCAGACCACAATGTTGTTGTTTTATGGTGAGCTCAAGCATGCCGGACCACAACATTGTTGTGTTCCATTGCACCTGAGTATGTCAGGCCGCAATGTTGTTGTTTTTTTATGGTGTGCTCAAGTATGCCGGACCACAACATTGTTATTATCCATTGCGCTTGAGTATGTCAGGCCACATTGTAGTTGTTTTTTGGTGCTGTCAGATAGATCAGACCACAATGTAGTTGTTTTATGGTGTACTCAAGCATGCCGGACCACAACAGTGTTGTTTTCCGTTGCTTTCGGGTATACCAAAAAAAATTGTATTTGTCGTGTACTGGAGTCCATCGGACCACAATGTTGCTGTTTTGTGGTGTGCTCAAGTATGCCGGACCACAACATTGTTGTTTTGCCTTGTGCTTGAGTATCACAGTGTTGTTGTTTTTTGGTGCTGTCAGGTAGATCAGACCACAATGTTGTTGTTTTTTTGGTGCTGTCAGGTAGATCAGACCACAATGTTGTTGTTTTATGGTGTGCTCAAGCATGCCAGACCACAACATTGTTGTTTTCCATTGCACCTGAGTATGTCAGACCACAATGTTGTGGGGTTTTTTTTGGTGCTGCCAGGTAGATCAGACCACAATGTAGTTGTTTTATAGTGTGCTCAAGCATGCCAGACCACAACATTGTTGTTTTCCATTGCGCTTGAGTTTGTCAGACCACAATGTTGTTGTTTTTTTGGTGCTGTCAGGTAGATCAGACCACAATGTTGTTGTTTTTTTGGTGCTGTCAGGTAGATCAGACCACAATGTAGTTGTTTTATGGTGTGCTCAAGCATGCCGGACCACAACATTGTTGTTTTCCATTACGCTTGAGTATGTCAGACCACAATGTTGTTGTTTTTTGGTGCTGTCACGTAGATCAGACCACAATGTAGTTGTTTTATAGTGTGCTCAAGTATGCCAGACCACAACATTGTTGTTTTGCCTTGTGCTTGAGTATCACAATGCCACAATGTTGTTGTTTTTTGGTGCTGTCAGGCAGCTCAGACCACAATGTTGTTGTTTTATGGTGTGCTCAAGCATGCCGGACCACAACATTGTTGTTTTCCATTGCGTTTGAGTATGTGAGACCACAATGCTGTGGTTTTTTGTGTAATATAGCGTATATCAGACCACATCGTATTTGTTTTCCAGTTGTAAGGAAATGCCAGCACAAATTGAAAAGAAAGACCGGAGGCAGTCTGGAATCACACAGTGTATGCTCATCTTTAATCACCAACAGTGAAATGTGAAGGAACGAGCAGATGGTGCTCAAATCTCATCTCAGCATCAAAGCCATGAGGTCTCAGATAGTTTGCAGAAACCGACAAATGTACTCCTAAAAAAAAAAAAAAAAAAAAAACCCTCACGGAATGCCGCCATTCCCTCTGGAGTATTTGATCCAGCAGCTGCCAGTCTAAATGAGCCTATTCTCCCACAGGTACGAGAGTACGAGGAGGAGATCAACTGCCTGAAGGAGCGCCTGATGATGTCCCACAAGAAGCTGGAGGAGTACGAGCGCCGGCTCTTGACGCAGGAACAGCAGACCAACAAGATCCTCCTGCAGTACCAGAACCGACTGGAGGACAGTGAAAGGAGGCTGCGGCAACAGCAACTGGAGAAAGACTCCCAAATTAAAGGAATAATTAGCAGGTAAACGCAGGCTGGTGTTAGCGCGGAGGCACGGAGAGGCCACCGGGGGCGCTGTTGAGTCTGTAGCCGGGTTGCAGGACTCGCTGAAGGACATTCACATGCGTTAATGTGCGCCTGCAGTTGATGGAGAGGATGCGGAATGTGTGCTGAAAAGTATCCAAAAGTATAGGGCGTGGCCTGCGACATACAGGAAGTGAAATGTGAAGGCGATTATTTGTCCATGTGTCCTTTAAGCATGCCTTTTTTTGTGGCCTAAAGGTGACGATGACGGGCTTCTTCTTCCATAACCTTGTTATGGACTTTTATGGACTTTGCTTTGTGTGTGGGAGAGACGGAATAGTTGACCTTCCACAACTTGTTCCCGCAGCCAAAATATCCGATTTGGAGTTGAAGTGAGAGCGGACAGGAAGCTGGACCTGATTCAGCGGCAAAGACGCCACAGATAAAGGTTAAGGTTAAAGGTTACCGTCAAGGTTAGCGCATGAAAGAAGAGCTGAGCCACCACGAGCGAGCACATCAGACTCGCTCTGTGTTTTTATTATTTCATTTTCTCAGCCGAGTGTCTGTGATTAGCCGTGAAGCGCCTCCTGCCAGGAAAATCAAATCGCCCCCGACGTCATCTTGGGATGACTGCGGAGACGAGGCCCGCCGCCGTCTTATTGTGTGACGACGTAATGGAGTACTAGTCTTTGAGCTCCTATCGAACCAGCACGATATGAAGCGCCTGAGTGGAATATTGATCACGTCTCGGTTTGTATTCACTTGGGTTTGCAAAAGGCTGCAGCGTATCAGTTGTTGTTACATGGTACGCTCCGGTGCACAGAAAGAGTCATCGCACTTTGATGTACGTGTAGCAGACCCACAGGGTTGTTGTAATGGTGCATTCAAGTGCATCAGAACCACAGGGTTGTGGTTTCACGGTGTGTTCAAGTACATCAAATCGCATGGTTTCTGTTTCATGGTGTGTTTGAGTAAGTGAGTTTGACGACAACAAATGGCATGGTTGTTGTTTCATGGTGCTTTGAAGTACATCAGATCACACGAGTGTTGTTTTAATGGTGCATTCAAGTGCATCAGACCACGTGGCTGTTGTTGTAATGGTGCATTCAAGTGCATCAGACCACATGGCTGTTGTTTTAATGGTGCATTCAAGTGCATCAGACCACGTGGCTGTTGTTGTAATGGTGCATTCAAGTGCATCAGACCACGTGGCTGTCGTTGTAATGGTGCATTCAAGTGCATCAGACCACATGGCTGTTGTTTTAATGGTGCATTCAAGTGCATCAGACCATGTGGCTGTTGTTGTCATGGTACATTCAAGTGCATCAGACCACGTAGACCACGTGGCTGTTGTTGTAATGGTGCATTCAAGTGCATCAGACCACATGGCTGTTGTTGTAATGGTGCATTCAAGTGCATCAGACCACATGATTGTTGTTGTAATGGTGCATTCAAGTGCATCAGACCACGTGATTACTGTTGTAATGGTGCATTCAAGTGCATCAGACCACATGGTTGTTGTTGTAATGGTGCATTCAAGTGCATCAGACCACGTGGCTGGTGTTGTAATGGTGCATTCAAGTGCATCAGACCACGTGGCTGGTGTTGTAATGGTGCATTCAAGTGCATCAGACCATGTGGCTGTTGTTGTAATGGTGCATTCAAGTGCATCAGACCACATGGCTGTTGTTGTTTCACGGTGTGTTCAAGTACATCAAATCACATGGTTTCTGTTTCATGGTGTGTTTGAATAAGTGAGTTTGACGACAACAAATGGCATGGTTGTTGTTTCATGGTGCTTTGAAGTACATCAGATCACACGAGTGTTTGAGATCAGACCAAATGGTTGTTGTTTTATGGTGCATTTGAGTACATTGGATCACATTGTTATTTTAATTGTGTATTCAAGTGCATCAGACCACGTGGCTGTTGTTGTAATGGTGCATTCAAGTGCATCAGACCACGTGGCTGTCGTTGTAATGGTGCATTCAAGTGCATCAGACCACGTCGCTGTTGTTGTAATGGTGCATTCAAGTGCATCGGACCACGTGATTGTTGTTGTAATGGTGCATTCAAGTGCATCAGACCACGTCGCTGTTGTTGTAATGGTGCATTCAAGTGCATCAGACCACGTGGCTGATGTTGTAATGGTGCATTAAGTGCATCAGACCACGTGGTTGTCGTTGTAATGGTGCATTCAAGTGCATCAGACCACGTAGACCACGTGGCTGTTGTTGTAATGGTGCATTCAAGTGCATCAGACCACGTCGCTGTTGTTGTAATGGTGCATTCAAGTGCATCAGACCACGTGGCTGACGTTGTAATGGTGCATTCAAGTGCATCAGACCACGTGGCTGTTGTTGTAATGGTGCATTCAAGTGCATCAGACCACATGGCTGTTGTTGTCATGGTACATTCAAGTGCATCAGACCACGTGGCTGTTGTTGTAATGGTGCATTCTGCATCAGACCACGTGATTGTTGTTGTAATGGTGCATTCAAGTGCATCAGACCACATGATTGTTGTTGTAATGGTGCATTCAAGTGCATCAGACCACATGGTTGTTGTTGTAATGGTGCATTCAAGTGCATCAGACCATGTGGCTGTTGTTGTAATGGTGCATTCAAGTGCATCAGACCACATGGCTGTTGTTGTTTCACGGTGTGTTCAAGTACATCAAATCACATGGTTTCTGTTTCATGGTGTGTTTGAGTAAGTGAGTTTGACGACAACAAATGGCATGGTTGTTGTTTCATGGTGCTTTGAAGTACATCAGATCACACGAGTGTTTGAGATCAGACCAAATGGTTGTTGTTTTATGGTGCATTTGAGTACATTGGATCACATTGTTATTTTAATTGTGTATTCAAGTGCATCAGACCACGTGGCTGTTGTTGTAATGGTGCATTCAAGTGCATCAGACCACGTGGCTGTCGTTGTAATGGTGCATTCAAGTGCATCAGACCACGTCGCTGTTGTTGTAATGGTGCATTCAAGTGCATCGGACCACGTGATTGTTGTTGTAATGGTGCATTCAAGTGCATCAGACCACGTCGCTGTTGTTGTAATGGTGCATTCAAGTGCATCAGACCACGTGGCTGATGTTGTAATGGTGCATTAAGTGCATCAGACCACGTGGTTGTCGTTGTAATGGTGCATTCAAGTGCATCAGACCACGTAGACCACGTGGCTGTTGTTGTAATGGTGCATTCAAGTGCATCAGACCACGTCGCTGTTGTTGTAATGGTGCATTCAAGTGCATCAGACCACGTGGCTGACGTTGTAATGGTGCATTCAAGTGCATCAGACCACGTGGCTGTTGTTGTAATGGTGCATTCAAGTGCATCAGACCACATGGCTGTTGTTGTCATGGTACATTCAAGTGCATCAGACCACGTGGCTGTTGTTGTAATGGTGCATTCTGCATCAGACCACGTGATTGTTGTTGTAATGGTGCATTCAAGTGCATCAGACCACATGATTGTTGTTGTAATGGTGCATTCAAGTGCATCAGACCACATGGTTGTTGTTGTAATGGTGCATTCAAGTGCATCAGACCATGTGGCTGTTGTTGTAATGGTGCATTCAAGTGCATCAGACCACATGGCTGTTGTTGTTTCACGGTGTGTTCAAGTACATCAAATCACATGGTTTCTGTTTCATGGTGTGTTTGAGTAAGTGAGTTTGACGACAACAAATGGCATGGTTGTTGTTTCATGGTGCTTTGAAGTACATCAGATCACACGAGTGTTTGAGATCAGACCAAATGGTTGTTGTTTTATGGTGCATTTGAGTACATTGGATCACATTGTTATTTTAATTGTGTATTCAAGTGCATCAGACCACGTGGCTGTCGTTGTAAAGGTGCATTCAAGTGCATCAGACCACGTCGCTGTTGTTGTAATGGTGCATTCAAGTGCATCAGACCACGTGGCTGTTGTTGTAATGGTGCATTCAAGTGCATCAGACCACGTGGCTGATGTTGCAATGGTGCATTCAAGTGCATCAGACCACGTGGCTGTTGTTGTAATGGTGCATTCAAGTGCATCAGACCACTTGGCTGTCGTTGTAATGGTGCATTCAAGTGCATCAGACCACATGGCTGTCGTTGTAATGGTGCATTCAAGTGCATCAGACCCACTGGGTTGTGGTTTCACGGTGTGTTCAAGTACATCAAACCACATGGTTTCTGTTTAATGGTGTGTTTGTTTATATTATATTACAATATTGTTATTTTGCGTTGTTTCCTCAAGTATATCAGACCACAATATTGTTGTCTCGTGATGCTTTTAAGTACCGTAGACCACAGTGTTGCTGTTTTATTGATGCGTTGATGCAGTGCATTCAGGTACATCAGACCACATGGTCGTTGCCTTAATGGTGCATTTGAGCATATCACATTACATGTTAATTGTTTAATGGTGCATTCAAGTACATCCGCCTACATGGTTGTTATTTCATGGTGCGTTTTCCTACATCACAACACATGGTTGTGTTACTGGTCTGTTTAAGTAAATCAAATCACATGGTTGTTGTTTCACGGTGTGTTCGAGTACATCATACCGTATGGTTATTGTATTAATTATACGTTAGAATATACCAAACTACATGGTTGTTGTTGTTTCATGGTTTGGTGGAGTATATCAAATCTCATAGTTGTTGTTTCATGGTGCATTCAAGTACATCACATCACATGGTTGCGTTCCAGTACATTGAACCACAACCTCGCTGTTGCACTCGAGTGTATCAGACCACAATGTTGTTTTATTGGCGTTGTAGAGTATATCAGACTACAATGTTGTTTCATGGTGCGTTTATATTAGTTTACAACAACACAACGTTGTTGTTTTGCCTCGCACTCGAATGTATCAGACCCACAATGTTGTGGTTTTATGGTGCCTTTAAGTACATCACAGCAAGTACGTACATCATACCACATATAGTTGCGTTAATGGTATGTTTGCGCGCATCAGACCACGTGGTTGTTAATGATGCGTTTGAGTGCATCAGACCACATAGTTGTTATTTTAATGGTGATGAGTGCATCAGACCACATGGTTGTTGTTTAATGGTGCATTCAAGGGCATCGGATCTGATGGTTGTTGTTTAATGGTGCAGTCACAAGCTCAAGAGCGTCAAACTTCATGGTTGTTGTTTCACGGTGCGTTCGATGACATCAGACCACGTGGTTGTTGTTTCATGGTGCGTTCAAGTATATCAAATCACATGGCTGTTGTTGCATGGTGCGTTTTAGTGTGTCAGGTCACATGGTTGTTGTTTTAATGGTGATTTCAAGCACATCAAACCGCATGGTTGATGTTTAATGGTGCATTCGAGTGTATCGGACCTTATGGTCCTTGTTCAATGGTGCATTCGAGTGCATCAGACCTTATGGTCCTTGTTCAATGGTGCCTTCAAGTACATCAGACTACATGTCTGTTGTTTAAATGGTGAATTTGAGGCCAACATGAGCTGTTGTTGTCATGCTGCATTCAAGTGCATCAGACCACGTGGCGGTTGTTGTAATGGTGCATTCAAGTGCATCACACCACGTGGCTGTTGTTGTAATGGTGCATTCAAGTGCATCACACCACGCGGCTGTTGTTGTAATGGTGCATTCAAGTGCATCAGACCACGTGGCTGTTGTTGTAATGGTGCATTCAGGTGCATCAGACCACGTGGCTGTTGTTGTAATGCTGCATTCAAGTGTAATGGTGCATTCAAGTACATCACACTACGCGGCTGTTTTTGTAATGCTGCATTCAAGTACATCAGACCACGTGGCTGTTGTTGTAATGGTGCGTTCAAGTGCATCAGACCACGTGGCTGTTGTTGTAATGGTGCGTTCAAGTGCATCAGACCACGTGGCTGTTGTTGTAATGGTGCATTCAAGTGCATCAGACCACGCGGCTGTTGTTGTAATGGTGCGTTCAAGTGCATCAGACCACGTGGCTGTTGTTGTAATGGTGCGTTCAAGTGCATCAGACCACGTGGCTGTTGTTGTAATGCTGCATTCGAGTGCATCAGACCACGTGGCTGTTGTTGCAATGGTGCATTCGAGTGCATCAGACCACGCGGCTGTTGTTGCAATGGTGCATTCGAGTGCATCAGACCACGTGGCTGTTGTTGTAATGGTGCATTCAAGTGCATCAGACCACGCGGCTGTTGTTGTAATGCTGCATTCAAGTGCATCAGACCACGTGGCTGTTGTTGTAATGGTGCATTCAGGTGCATCAGACCACGTGGCTGTTGTTGTAATGGTGCATTCAGGTGCATCAGACCACGTGGCTGTTGTTGTAATGGTGCATTCAAGTGCATCAGACCACGTGGCTGTTGTTGTAATGGTGCATTCAGGTGCATCAGACCACATGGCTGTTGTTGTAATGGTGCATTCGAGTGCATCAGACCACGTGGCTGTTGTTGTAATGCTGCATTCAAGTGCATCAGACCACGTGGCTGTTGTTGTAATGGTGCATTCAAGTGCATCAGACCACGTGGCTGTTGTTGTAATGGTGCATTCAAGTGCATCAGACCACGTGGCTGTTGTTGTAATGGTGCATTTGAGTGCATCAGACCATGTGGCTGTTGTTGTAATGGTGCATTCAAGTGTAATGGTGCATTCAAGTGCATCAGACCACGTGGCTGTTGTTGTAATGGTGCATTCAAGTGCATCAGACCACGTGGCTGTTGTTGTAATGGTGCATTCGAGTGCATCAGACCACGTGGCTGTTGTTGTAATGGTGCATTCAGGTGCATCAGACCACGTGTCTGTTGTTGTAATGGTGCATTCAAGTGTAATGGTGCATTCAAGTGCATCAGACCACGTGGCTGTTGTTGTAATGGTGCATTCAGGTGCATCAGACCACGTGGCTGTTGTTGTAATGGTGCATTCAAGTGCATCAGACCACGTGGCTGTTGTTGTAATGCTGCATTCAAGTGTAATGGTGCATTCAAGTGCATCAGACCACGTGGCTGTTGTTGTAATGGTGCATTCAAGTGCATCAGACCACGTGGCTGGTGTTGTAATGGTGCATTCAAGTGCATCAGACCACGTGGCTGGTGTTGTAATGGTGCATTCAAGTGCATCAGACCACGTGGCTGTTGTTGTAATGGTGCATTCAAGTGCATCACACCACTCGGCTGTTGTTGTAATGGTGCATTCAAGTGCATCAGACACATGGCTGTTGTTGTAATGGTGCATTCAAGTACATGAGACCAAATGGTTGTTTTGCAGTGCGTTGGAGTAGAAGTGTAGTGTTGGTGCCAAAGTGTGACATATTGTAATCCACTCCAGGAAAGAAGACACGGAATGAAGACACGGAATGAGACCAATCCTGCTCCTCCTTTACGGGAAAACGCCGTCTTTACCTCGTCTTGGCGTCCATTGTCAAAGACTTCCATCCCGCCCGGAATAGAAATCTTTTACGACTTCCTACCAGCCATTTTTTTACGCCCATCGCTTGCTTGTTGGAGTGTGCACTTTTTACGAGACATTCCAAGCAAGGTTTTGGACCTTCAGAGAAGGACAGCGCTTCCATTTTGGACATGGAGGTGCATGTTGACGCAGACGAGGACGAGCTGATGAAGCTCATGAAGTGAAGTAGCACACGGGGATGCTCCCCGGTAACAACAGCTTAGGTTGGACGGTGTCGCTCTTGCCTCGTCTTCTTCTTACCGGATGCCAAGATTCCCCATTTCTTACTATCTCCTTGTGATCTGAAATAGACCTGCAGCTCCATGATGAACGTCCACGCAAGTTGGACCGGTGCACAACCTCCACTTTTCTTTCTGAAGACGCCTTAATTCATTTTTCTTTATCCGAGCCGACAGATGCAGCATCGATCTCCACAAACCAAAGTCATGAATCCACTTGAAACTGTAGCACTTGTTTCTACCCGGCTCATCCAATAGAAAGCAATACCTGACAACGTCTGATCAGAATCCAAAGTCAAATTAGATTTGAATTCACATTCAGGATTTGTCGTGTGTAAACACTACGAGCAGATTAAAACACATAAGTACTGGGATTGAAGGCAGGATTCTGACAGGGGTGTAACGGTACATGTGTTCATAGTGGGATGTTGCTCGCAGGGATACAATCTATCTGTGGCAGGTTGCCACACGCATTTGCGCCGCGCTTGAAGCTGCATCTGCTGTCCAGAAGGCAGCGGATGCGGCTGAAGGGGCCCAGCAGAGGTGGATAAACCTGCTTTTCATTTAGGTTTTCAGTCAATAATGTGAGAAGGCAAGAAATAAATGCATTGCGAAATACAAAATACAGGTGAGTTATGGATACCAGCATTATGGTCATTGTATTGGTATCAGCCAATTTCACTCAGGGAGTATCGGGATCGGTATCAGTATCGACGGCATAAAATCCTGATCAAAACATCACTGAATTAAAGTATATATATTGTTCCAGTCTACTACAATTACATTGTTTTTCCTCAAAATACTACAATGTTTGTAAAAGTATGACTTTTTTTGTCATAATGGACTTCATTCTGGTAAAATTTACTGCTGTCCAGAAGGCAGCGGATGCGGCCGAAGGGGCCCAGCAGAGGTGGATAAACCTGCTTTTCATTCAGGTTTTCAGTCGATAATGTGAGAAGATGATAAATAAATGCATTGCGAAATACACACGATGAGTTATGGATACCAGCATTATGGTAATTGTATTGGTATAATTGTATCTGTATTGGTATCAGCCAATTTCACTCAGGGAGTATTGGGATCAGGATCGGTAACAGTATCGACGGCATAAAATCCTGACGAAAACATCACTAAATTAAAGTATATATATTGTTCCAGTCTATTAAAATGACATTGTTTTTCCTCATAATACTACAATGTTTGTAGAAGTATGACATCTTTGTCATAATAGACTTCATTCTGGTAAAATTTACTGCTGTCCAGAAGGCAGCGGATGCGGCTGAAGGGGCCCAGCAGAGGTGGATAAACCTGCTTTTCATTCAGGTTTTCAGTCGATAATGTGAGAAGATGATAAATAAATGCATTGCAAAATACAAAATACACAAGGTGAGTTATGGATACCAGCATTATGGTAATTGTATTGGTATAATTGTATCTGTATTGGTATCAGCCAATTTCACTCAGGGAGTATCGGGATCGGTATCAGTATCGATGGCATAAAATCCTGATGAAAACATCACTAAATTAAAGTATATATATATTGTTCCAGTCTACTAAAATTACATTGTTTTTCCTCAAAATACTACAATGTTTGTAAAAGTATGACTTTTTTGTCATAATAGACTTCATTCTGGTAAAATTTACTGCTGTTTTTTCCAAATCTTTCGTGAATTTTCTTGTTGTTGTTGTGACTTTATGCACATAATGTTTTGACTTTATTCTCATAACACTATAACAAATTTTCTAAAAATGATAACTTCATTTGTTGCTGCTGATAATATTATGACTTTAAAAACAGAATATATTTTTTTTATATTTCATCCTCATGTTACTACTATATTTTTCCATATAATATTATGATGTTATTCTCATAAAATGTTGACATTAATTACAACTTTTCTCTCTTATTATGTTGACTTTATTCTTGAAAAATCTGTAGATTGTTTACTTTTTTAGATATCTCGTTAAATGATATTTTTAGATTTTACCGTGGGCCACTCGAAAAAAAAAACAGCCACATTGACACCCCGGTTTACAATTACAAAAAACGCCTGTCTGTTGTTTGTGACATTTTTTTAAAAATCCCTGTGAGGGCTGATGGGGGCGGGGCCCACAGCAGCACCCGATGCTTGTTGAAGAAGAGCGATACGTGCGTTCTCGTTCGTCAGAGTCGCCAAAAGTCTCATCACTAGCTTTGCCCTGAGTCACGTTTTGGAAAGAAGAATGCAAATACACTTGTTGTTGGCAACTGATCCCTCTTGCTACATCTTCTTATTCTCTTGTACCGTTACACCCCAAATTTCTAATTTTGTCTTTTTTCCAACCCTGGAATCTGTTTCCACATGGCCTTAATCCAACGTGCTCGCTGCGGGATCTATTAGACTTGAATGCATTGTTATAGTTACATACGAATGAAATATATATTATATTATGGAAGTATATACTACCTTCCCGAAGCTGATCTTAGTTTGTAGGTGTCATAGTAATATTATCTATTTTTCAACTAGAATCCATAGTGTCATCATGCAAGAGCCATAACAATAGTAATATATTCAAATGAAATCTATATATATATAGGGAGAGAAATATAAATATTGTGTATATATAATTGAACTTTGCAATAGCTAACTTTTAATATTTTAATAGCCAGCAATAATCACTGAAAACGTATGAAGGCTAAAAAGGTTTTTGCAGGTGCTGGACTTTGTTGTCAGTGAACTAAGCACAGAGACTCACTTATACTCTTTTTGCCTCAAGTATGCTGTTGTTGTGAATTTACTTTTACAAACTGAAGTTGGAGAAATAATATATAGAAATACATATAACATATGTGTGTATTTTTGCTGTATATGCTTGTTAGGGAGTTCTGGTGCTCTGAATAGAAGACGTTAGATACCATGTCATGGTCGTCTGGGTTATTACGGTGGAACCTCGGTTTTTGTCACTGATTTGTTTCCAGAGGTCCGTCACCTACTGGCTCTGTGTCTCTCATAAAGCGTTCCCCCTGCAACGTGTGTTAAATAGGAACCTTTACATTACAATCCTGCCCTAACAGACGCTTGCTTACTTTTTTGCTACCGCTTATTTCTTCAATCGAAGAGTGTTTCTCAGCTTCTCTGACACGCAGTGCACTTGAACGCCTCATCACACACACACACACACACACACACACACTGGTCTACAAGCTGCTTTCTGAACAAAAATAGTTTTTCTTGGTTTAGTTAGAACTGCAAGATACAGTATTGTGTCAAAATATGTATGCAAAATAAGGCAAAAACTGTAGTTTATAAGAATTTAGTATGTCTACGGGCAAGCAGTTCAGTCTGAAAGCCTGTCAGCATATTCCGATATAACAATTCATTTTAATATGTCTCGACCTTTAATAAATATGTTTACTTTTCATTTGCGGAAATCTCTTTCTACGAAGTGGACAAAATGCATGCATGTAGAGAAACTTCATAAACGGTAGCGGACCGATAATGACTTATCCATTAAGAGTTTCTTGGAAACAACAAGGCAGATAATTATAAGCAGCTGGTGGCAAAGCTCCTGCAATATAAATATTATTTTTAAGCAAAAATGACGAAATGTATTCTTTTAGCATATGCGATTTTGATGCAAAACAATATCATTAGGGGGGCCGCACAGTGAACAAGTGGTTAGCGCGCAGGCCACACAGCTAAGAGATATGGGTTCGATTCCACCCTCAAACATCTCTGTGTGGAGTTTGCATGTTCTCACCGTGCATGAGTGGGTTTTCTCCGGGTACTCCGGTTTCCTCCCACATTCCAAAAACATGCTAGGTTAATTAGCCACTCCAAATTGTCCAAATGTGAGTGTGAATGGTTGTTTGTCTATATGTGCCCTGGGATTGGCTGGCCATCAGTCCCTCGCCCGAAAACAGCTGGGCTAGGCTCCAGCAAACTCCTGCGACCCTCATGAGGATAAGCGGTACATAAAATGAATGAATGAATGATCAATATCATTAGCTAGCTGGCTAGCTCAGGTGGTAGCATCAGTGGGTCAAGTTGCAAGCGACTGAGGATCGATACCCGGTCAGGGCAAATACGATTGGCTGGTGACCAGTCCAGGGTGGACCCCGCCTCTCGCCCAAAGACAGCTGGGATAGGCTCCAGCACCCCTGCGACCCTCGTAAGGCTAAACAGTAGAAAATGAATGAATGAATATTAGCTAACCACCAAAGTTCTCAATAAATTTTCCGTTCATTTTACCAAATAAATGAGATTTAGCCACTTTTATGTCAGAAGCGGATTGAGTCAAAAAATTGTAGACCATTCATTCATTCATTCATTCATTTTCTACCGCTTTTTCCTCACGAGGGTCGCAGGGGTGCTGGAGCCTATCCCAGCTGTCTTGGGGCGTAAGGCGGGGTACACCCTGGACTGGTCGCCAGCCAATCACAGGGCACATATAGACAAACAACCATTCACACTCACATTCATACCTACGGACAATTTGGAGTCGCTAATTAACCTAGCATGTTTTTGGAATGTGGGAGGAAACCGGAGTAAAACCAGAGAAAACCCACCCATGCACGGGGAGAACATGCAAACTCCACACAGAGATGGCTGAGAGTAGGGAAAGACAAAATAAGAAGCCAAAAAGTTACCACTTCCACACAAAATAGGAGAACTCATTCATTCATTTTCTACCGCTTTTCCTCACAAGGGTAATGGGGGGTGCTGGAGCCTATCCCAGCCGTCTTGGGGCGAGAGGTGGGGTACACCCTGGACTGGTGGCCAGCCAATCCCAGGGCACATATAGACAAACAACCATTCACACTCACATTCATACCTATGGACAATTTGGAGTGGCTAATTAACCTAGCATGTTTTTGGAATGTGGGAGGAAACCGGAGACTAAACTTCACACAGAGATGGCCGAGGGTGGAATTGAACCCTGGTCTCCTAGCTGTGAGGTCTGTGCGCTAACCCCTAGACCACCGTGCCGCCCCAATTGTAGACCAGTGTGATTGAAATATTCCCTTTTGGGAATCTGTCTGTAGTGTCCCAACTATAAAAGCCCTACCATTCTTCACAGATGCTTTTTTTGACTGTAAAAAAAAACAAGACATATTTTTAGCAATAATTGTTGTTGAAAAACTGAATCATACAAAAACTGAGGTTCCACTGTATGTTTATTGGGTGTCGGCTAATACGGCTAATAATATTGTGTCGTGTGCTTTTGTAGCATATTGACGCTCAGCTGCAGCACATTGAGGTGTTTTGACTTGTGTGTGTGTGTGTGTGTGTGTGTGTGTGTGTGTGTGTGTGTGTGTGTGTGTGTGTGTGAGACGTTGCCCCGACCAACAGCCAAGGGTTTACAATCGCTGTGGCGCAGACCTGCACCATGCTGGAAACGGGCCACAACATTAGGTACCCCCAAATATGTTCTCGAGTTTGACGCACCACAACAAAACACAACAACAAAATATTTCAATTCATTCTTATTGTTGCAGTAGTTACCCTGGGGTGGACCTAATGAAGTGGCCGTGAATGCGGTGCGGGTGCTTTGCGTTTCCATCCTGTTGTCTTTTTCTCTGTAGCAAAGCAATTCCAACATTGAGACCTCATGTTGTGTTGAGTTGACAAGCGCACTACTTGAAGTACAACAATCACTTTCATAACAACAGGGCTGGACAATAACGATGTATCGATGGCCCGGGGCAAGTTCAAACTAAATTCGGGCAAATAAATCCAATCCAAGTGTACTTTGGCATGCCATACTACCAAGAGTTTTTTTAAAAGCGGTTCTTGTTGGGTGTTGGTAAAACACGGACTGCGTAATTCCGGTGCTAATTTGCAAACCAATCCTTGCAAATCTTGAAATGGACCAATCAGAATCCTTTATTTAGACCGCGGTCCGCAGTCCACAGTCAACGTTTCTTGTTGGCGATGAACCAATGAGCGATGGTTTGACTAGGAAAACATCTATCATGGCGTCCCTGCCAACATGGTCTAATTCAGGGGTGGGCAAACTTTTTGACTCGCGGGCCGCATTGATATAACAAAATTTCCGGGGGGGGGGCAGGCAGACTATATATTTTACACGTCCACCTGGTATTATTGTATCTGTAAAATTGTCATGCAATCTGCTATTATTATTTATTATTTTATATTTATATTTAAATATTTTAAAAATAATAAAATATTATAATAATTAAAATAAAATTAAAATAATAATTATTATATTATTATTATGTAAAATATGCAAATATAACAATATTATTATATATAATTAATATAATAATTAGCATTAATATAATAAATATAATAATCATAATAGTTATAATAATAATATAATAATTATTATTTTAATTTTTATTATTATTATGT
Organism: Doryrhamphus excisus; assembly: GCF_030265055.1. NCBI lineage: Eukaryota > Metazoa > Chordata > Actinopteri > Syngnathiformes > Syngnathidae > Doryrhamphus > Doryrhamphus excisus. The sequence goes on along the minus strand of NC_080482.1, from coordinate 16,777,426 downwards.
GCTTGTGTCTCTTTTTTCAGGAGCACTTTGTAAACAACAGACCATGTCAAACAACGAAATTGATACAACCAACAAAAGGTTGGCTCAGGCCATGATGCCAGGTTGTATGTTGAGTTTAAATGAAATACTTTGGAAAGATTGGGCGGGCCGTATTCAAACACTTGGCGGGCCGGATGTGGCCCCCGGGCCGTAGTTTGCCCACCCCTGGTCTAATTCTTCAACAACTTGTGAAGGAAATCTACAAAATCTAGCGCTTCCATTTCTCGCTGGATTTTTCACAAATTATTGTTTGACCATTGAGCATTTTTTTTTCTGGATTCAAAACACTTTACTAGTACACAAATGTGTCTATTCAATAATGTTTGATTGTGGTGCACAACTTGTAAATATCACTGCTTACTACGACTACCATGTGTAAGGTAGTGCAGGGCTCTACATTAAAACCAAAAATGACTTGCCCATGGGGAATCCTTAAGGTGAGAACTACTTGCCCCAACTTGCCCCATGTAAAATGAAAAGACTGCCATAATGATATCATGTCATTTTTGTGGCATCACATGAGAATCTGAAATAAAGATGAAATGATGATCATTTCTTGTGGTTGTTTTCCTACATAGATCATGACGTTGCATGGAAATCTGGATTGGCAAGAGACTTCTAGGCACTTTGCCTTTTACAAGTTGTGCACCACAATCAAACATTATTGAATAGACACATTTGTGTACTAGTAAAGTGTTTTGAATTCAGAAAAAAAAATGCTCAACGGTCAAACAATAATTTGTGAAAAATCCAGCGAGAAACGGAAGCGCTAGATTTTGTATCTTGTGCAAAATCAGCACTTGGTATTGGATCTAATGGGTGGTGTTTCATTGTGACCACTTCAAATTGTCACAGCAATGTGATTCACTCACCTGTGCCATCATTTGATTTGCTAACCGCTAATAAAATACTTGTTTAGGAGGCACTGCTTCATCACTTTTTGCTCTTTTCCTTCACAAGTTGTTGAAGAATTAGACCAGGGGTGCTCACACTTTTTCAGCATGCGAGCTACTTTTAAAATGACCGAGTCAAAATGATCTACCCACTACAAAAATGCAAAACATCTATTTATTTTCAAATGTATTGAGGATTATTTGTACGTACAATGTATGTTGATGTACCTTACATAACCAAATGAGCCAATATTGCAAAACACACATAATTAACTATTAACATTTTTTGTAATTACCTGAGTTTACTTTGATGACTTGCACTGAATTGAACCAGCCAGGGATGCATAGTCCGGACAGTAGCTGCTGATAGCCAGCCTCAAGCACACTTCCAAATGTTTATCAGTCATGGATAATATCCGTATCATAATATCCGTATAATATTCCATATCCGTATGGAAGTCATATGTTTTTGCCTTTTTACTTGGTCCAGTTTTTGCCTTTTTACTTGGTCCAGCTCCTTCACTCATTTTAGTGACCATAAACTTTAGCGAGGGCTTAAAATCTCGCAATTCGCCGACTAGCTTAGCACTTTGCATCGTTGTTTACGCATGAGCGGTGACCTAAAGGTCAAAATTCAGTTGTCATCTGACTGGTTGTCCTGTATGTCAATCAAGTAACGGGGATGGATGATAGGCTGACATCGTAAGTTCTGCTGCACTTAGAGACGTTGTTTGATTTGATTGGTCGCCCGAAGGGCAACATTCAGTTGTCATCTGAATGGCTGCCCTGTATGTCAATCAAGTGACGGCATTGATGCTGGGATGATATTTTTTTAATGTCACGCCGCGATCGACCAGCGATCGACCAGTACCACCTCCGCGATCGACCGGTAGCTCGCGATCGACTTAATGAGCACCCCTGAATTAGACCATGTTGGCAGGGACGCCATGATAGATGTTTTCCTAGTCAAACCATCGCTCATTGGTTCATCGCCAACAAGAACCATTCAGGGTGTGGGTAAAACTCGGACCGCGGTCTAAATAAAGGATTCTGATTGGTCCATTTCAAGATTTGCAAGGATTGGTTTGCAAATTAGCACCGTGTTTTACCAACACCCAACAAGAACCGCTTTTAAAAAAACTCTTGGCAGTATGGCATGCCAAAGTACACTTGCCCCACGGGAATATCACTGATTGGATTTACTTGCCCCGGGCCATCGGTACATCGTTATTGTCGAGCCCTGTAGTCCACAATTTGATCTATTTAATCATGATCTATGTAGGAAAACAACCACAAGAAATGATCATCATTTCATCTTTATTTCAGATTCTCATGTGATGCCACAAAAATGACATGATATCATTATGGCAGTCTTTTCATTTTACATGGGGCAAGTTGGGGCAAGTAGTTCTCACCTTAAGGATTCCCCAAGTCATTTTTGGTTTTAACGTAGAGCTCTGAACAATAACACCTTTTCTTCTCCCGCCATGTAACACCCATGTCACCCACATACACGCCTCATTGTCTGCTGTCTGAAATCTCCAATGTTCTCCTTTTGCTCTCCATTGATCCTTCTCGATGCTGGCAGACATTTTTTTTCTGTGTGCTTTTTTTTCTGACTTCTTTCTGATTCTTTGTTTGTAAACAAGCAAGTGTACGCTGTTTCTGGAATAAAACACCCAAACGCTCACGTTTGAAACTCCACCTGTGCATTTTTGTTTTCTTTCCACGTGCCTGTGTGTCCTCAATGAAATCAATGGCTGTTGACGTGCACTTCCACCCCGGCCCTGATGGTGGCGCTGATGTGTATTATAAAGTGGGTGCCGACATACAGCAAGCGAAAAAGTGAAAAGAAATGATTGTATTTGGGTCTTGTGTTGTTTTTGAGTAATCCTACTCTTGTGAATATTATTGATAGTTAGATAGACCTTAGTACTTTTTTCCATAGACAGGTCATGTTTGTTGTTTTGTCGGATTACCCAAAAACTACATTGCAGAAATTCACCAAAATCGCTGATGCAATTTTAAACCTCTGAGGATTTATAGTGGCTTAACAAAGCCAGGCTTTGCACTCAAATTGCAGCTCGACAAAACCTGAGTTCCCCAAACAGAGTTCGATGGTCCCGTGACGGTGGTTACTTACTTACTAATACTTACTTCAAGTTCTGGTTCTGTGCTCAGTTCGTGTTCACAGACTTCCGCTCAAAAATGTAGCCATCCCGGCCCAAAACACCGTCGCCGTTAAGCTAATAGTGAAACAAACAGCATTCCACTTCACTTCAGGTCTTTTGTGGTGTCGGTCCCTACGATAGCAATACAAGGCCAAAAAGAACCTGGACCACTTTGTGGTCACATTGCTAACTGATCCAGTTCTCTTTGTGGTCCACTTCATTTCCAACGACTCCTTGGTCAATTCATTAGCAATACAAAATGCATGCATGTAGAGAAACTTCATAAACGGTGGCAGATAATTATAAGCAGCTGGTGGCAAAGCTTCTGCAATATAAATATTATTTTTAAGCAAAAATAACAAAATGTATTCTTTGTGAATGTGAAAATCATAGCTACACCTTTTTAGAAAAAAATCACAGTTCCAGCATTTTAGAAAAAAATAACAAAAAGGGGACTGTTTGCTTTGCATTCACATTGCATTTGAAACAGGATCTAGTTCTCTTTGTGGTCCACTTCATTTCCAGCGGCTCCTTGGTCAATTCATTAGCAATACAAGGCCAAAGTGAACCTGGACCACTCTGTTCACATTGCAAACTGGATTATGAACAGCACAACTTGTAAGTGGTTTTAAAAATGCCTCGTGATGTGTGTAGGGGTGCTCTAGTGACAAAGTAGAACTTAATCCAGATCCATGCCAGCATAAACCTCCGAGGTGAAGCAAACAGTAAATCAAACTGAAAAGGGATTTGGTTCTTTTTGCGTTCACATTGCGAGTACTTTTTGTGAAAGAGGATCCAGTTCTCTGTGTCTGCTTTGGTTCTAATGGGTCACCTTGGTCAATTCAACTGCAATACAGGACCAACGAGAATCTGGACTACTTTGTGTTCACATTGCGAACCGGATTGTGAATGTAGAAAAGTTTTCTTCGGGATGCTCTTGTGAGAGCATACAATAGACCTCCACCAAGGCCACAAAAAGTTCTTGATCTGGATCCACGGCGGAATTTTAGACCTACTATGTGAGGCAAACAGTAAAGGGATTTGGTTCTGAAACAGGATGCAGTTCTCCTTTTGGTCGTCTTTGTTTCTAATGTTGCCTCAGTCAATTCAATAGCAATACAAGGCCAATGAGAACCTGGACCAGGTTGTGTTCACATTAGAAACCGGATTGTGACCAATTCAAAAGCGCCTTAAAAGAAATGTCTAAAAGTGTGTGTGTAGCGGTCCTCGAGTGAGAGCTTAGACCTTCACCACAAGACACAAAACTTCCTTGATCCAGATCCACGCCGACATTTTAGACCAAATTAAGAAAAAGGATTTGGTTCTTTTTGTGTGCATATTGCGAGTTCATCACAGAGGATCCACTTCTCTCTATGACTGACTTCATTTCTAACGGGGCCTTGACTCATTCAGTGGCAATACAGGGCCAACGAGAACCTGGACCACTTTGTGTTCACATTACAAACTGGATTGTGAATGTTGAAAAGTTTGTGACAGCGTAGACCTCCACGAGGGCCAAAAAACAACCCAGATTCAGAATCCAAGCCTTTTAAAGTGGACTAAAAAGTAAAACAAACCCAAAAGTGGTTTTGTAATCAAGATCGGGTCCAATTTCTGGTCCAATTGTCAGTCAAAACGGAACATGTAGCATTTGTATTCACTTTGATTCAATTTGGTGTGGATGGTTCACATGTGCAATCAAAGTTGGTTCAGACCTTTGAACTTTGACCTGTGTATGCTGGAGCCTATCCCAGCTGTCTTCGGTACACTTGGACCGGTGGCCGGCCAACCACAGGGCACATGTAGACAAACAACCATTCACACTCACATTCATACCTATGGACAATTTGGAGTGGCTAATTAACCTAGCATGTTTTTGGAATGTGGGAGGAAACCGGAGTAAAACCAGAGAAAAGCCACCCATGCACGGGGAGAACATGTAAACTCCACACAGAGATGGATGAGGGTGGGGAAAGACAAACTAAGAAGCCACAAAGTTACCACTTCCACACAAAATAGGAGGAGAACTCATTCATTCATTTTCTACCGCTTTTCCTCACAAGAGTCATGGAGGGTGCTGGAGCCTATCCCAGCCGAACATGCAAACTCCACACAGAGATGGCAGAGGGTGGAATTGAACTCGGGTCTCCTAGCTGTGAGGCCTGCGTGCTAACCACTCGTTCACCGTGCGGCCCCCTAATGACATTGTTTTGCATCAAAATCGCATATGATAAAAGAATACATTTCGTAATTTTTGCTTAAAAATAATATTTATATTGCAGGAGCTTTGCCACCAGCTGCTTATAATTATCTGCCTTGATCATCTTAATAGATAAGTCAATGTCTGCTGTTTTTAATGCATGTTAAAATGCATGTTTTTAATATCGGTTTTCATTTTCAGGTAAAAATCTGATACCGGTATCAACCGGTTTTTATACTGATATCGGGCCAATAATTATCTGTACTGATAGTTATCAGATATCCCTAATAAAAAGAATAATAAATAAAAATGTATATGTTTTTCTTTTTTTTTATGTACACTTTCATTACAGTTTAAGCACCAAAAACATTTCAAAAGTACCGATTTGGCACCGGTATTGGGTAATATGTGAACCACACCCAACCCTGCACGGGTTAAAATAACGATAACATCTCAAACGTTTTTTCGAGTTCGATTTGATGCTCTCATCAGGCACTTTATTTTGTTATTTCCCTAATAAAAGAACACATTCCAACAATTCCTTCCAAGTGTGTTCTCTTCCCAACCTCTTCCCGCATTTGTCCCTCACCTTCCGTTCCCCCCGCGTGACCGCTATCCTTGCATCAAATCCTTCCCGCCACTTTGGATTCCCTTCTGGGCTGCCAAATCTGCACTCCGGTGGAGAAACAAACACAAAGTGCGAGCGTGAAGCTTTGTGGGGAACGATTGGATAAAGGAGTCCAACCCCCATCGGATAATTCCCAGGGGACGGTGTTGATCCAGCAACCTGACAGTTGTCTCTTTGAGAAGCGCGCCAAGCGGTTCCAAAACAAAGAGGACTGATGGAAGGATTTGGCGCAGCCATTTTGTTTGAAAGCGCTCATCTGTCGCTTGTCATAACGCGGCCTCTCCTTCTGTTATCCCACCTTTCCTTACCCCGCTCCTTCCCTCCCTCTTTTCCTTCCCTCCCCTCTTTCCTGTGCTTCCAAGACTCATGGCTGTGGAGGACGAGTTACGGGGAGGACCCGTCATTGAGCCAATAACCAGGATTTTCGCTGATCAGGTCTGTGCAACTTTTTTCTTGCCGTTATCCTCCTCGCTCGTGATTTTGATTTAGTCTGACAAAAGTGTGTTTTGGGATGGAGCAGTTTGGCTTTGTGCACTCCGGCTATGAGTGTGTGTGGAAGTTTGGACTTTTAAGGTCTTGTTGCCGCCGAGCATGTCCCGTGTCCTTTACACAGGCTGACACACACACACACACACACACACATTAGTGGTGGTGCTGGAGTTGGTTTTCTATCCATTTTCTAGCCATTTTTTTTATTCATGTCACCCCCTCCATCCACTCATCGACCCCCCCAGTCATGTTGTACTAGCCCACCTTCATGCATATAAAGTCATGCTAACGGTTTATTTACAACAGGGGTCTCAATTTACCTGGGGGCCACTGGAGCTAGGGTCTGGGTGAGACTGGGCCGCATCAGGTTTTCAAAAAAAAAAAAAAAAAAACGCATTTATTAAAAACAAAAAAAATTTAAAAACTTTGCTTTGGTTCCAATTTTCTACAAGAAAAGCTCTGATAAAACATTCCACTGTTCTCAAATATCTTACTTTTTATTTTTCTACACAAAATAAGATGAAAAATAAATAAACAAATCAAGAATAAAGAAAATCAATCAATCAGTAATAAATAAATATAATAATAATAATAAAAAGTTAAGAAAGCACATATAGTTGGTGGGTAGACAAATGATTTTTTTCATATTAAAATGAACAAAGCATTATTAGAGCCCTGTAGACATGACAAAACACGACTATAGTCACATTTATACTCTTTTTATTTACAACATATTGCGCAACTGCAGGGTCTCAAGACACATGCTAACTCGCAAACTAGAGAGCTAGCCACCTCAACGGTAGCCTTCAAGTTATTTCCTTTCAACTTAAATAGCCCAAAACTTACCACTTCCACACGGATAGGGAGGATAACTATTAACAGTTATTTAACCTTTAACATGAACATGAATCAAACGTAATCATTTTTTCTGGGTACATGATACCATACAGCATCCATATCAAACATTAACCTTTCATATCAAGGTGGGGGCCTCAAACTAGTGTCCTGTGGGCCACATTTGGCCCGCGGGCCGCGTGTTTGAGACCCCTGATTCTGAAAAACCCTCAATTCTCCTGCCAAATGAAACTTTACATCCAAAACAGTCTTCATTCTTCTCAAAATGGTGTTTGGTCTCCAAATGACGCACACAAAAAACATTTATATGAACCAGTTGAACACTGATGTGCTCAGTGTAAAACACTGGCATTACATCATATTCATCATGACTCGGGACTTTTGGGTTCAGTGTGACCAAATATTTTAGAATTGATTTTTGGTTTTTTTGTATTTTTTTGACTCAGAACACAAAATTACAAAGACAATTTTACAAAAACTGTAATATTGAAAATGACTTCTGGCGGGGTATAAAGTATAAACACGACTATGTAACTAGCAACTTCAACTGACAGATAACTGGAATAGATTCCAAAAGGAAGGGAAAAACATCAAAATAATAAAAATAATAACAAATATTTAATGATAAATACGTGAAAGATTTCTGCTTTTACAAACAATTTGAAAATATTAAATAATTCATAAATAAAATAAAACACAAAAAAGACAACACAAAGTGTTTTTCATATTAAAAACTATGTATAAGAAAATATTAATTATGTATGTATCTAATAAATAAATGATTATTGATATTTAATTGTATTCATATTATTATTATTATATTAACATTATTTGTTATTCAAAATGAAAAATACAATAAAAAGAAAAAAATAAATATAATAAAAAAAATAATAAATATAATAAAAAATATTTAAATATTTAAAATAAACATGTTTCAAACTATTTTTGCCAAATCATGATGTCATATTATAGGAGATGGGCCACTCAAAGACTGAAAATATAAATAGATAAAAAAAATAACAAAACCAAAATGTTTTAAAAAACAAATAAAAATGAAAAAGACTGAAAATATCCATGAAAACAATAAAATTCATTTTAGAAATAAAAAATTACATACTCAACTTTTGGGAAAATTCCCCATGACTGGGTTTGCTTTTGGCCCCTAAATAAAAACCGGAGTATAGAGCGCAGGGAGCCACCTGCTGTGGCCCAGCAAGGTGCACTGTATTCAGGCACATGCTCCGAGTAGCCGATGTGCCACCGAGAACGTGTCTGGCAAAATTTTTGTACTTTTCGAAATCGGCAGCGGTGGCTTTTCAGGTGGCTGATACGGCTCTGTGTGTGCTTTGTTGTGCTAGCATGGAGATGTTTGTTTACAAGTGAGCTCAGGGGAAGTTACAGGCACAGTTGATGTCACAGGCAGAAAAAAGGAGTGCTTGATTTGCTCACCTGCAGCGTTTATTGAAATGATCGATTCATGATCATTCATTCATTTTCTACCGCTTATCCTTATACGAGGGTCGCGGGGGTGCTGGAGCCTATCCCAGCTGTCTTGGGGCGAGAGGCGGGGTCCACCCTGGACTGGTGGCCAGCCAATCACAGGGCACATATAGACAAACAACCATTCACACTCACATTCATACCTATGGACAATTTGGAGTGGCTAATTAACCTAGCATGTTTTTGGAATGTGGGAGGAAACCGGAGTAAAACCGGAGAAAACCCACGCATGCACGGGGAGAACATGCAAACTCCACACAGAGATGGATGGGGTGGGGAAAGACAAAATAAGAAGCCAAAAAGTTACCACTTCCACACAAAATAGGAGAACTCATTCATTCATTTTCTACTGCTTTTCCTCACAAGGGTCATGGGGGTGCTGGAGCCTATCCCGGCTGTCTTGGGGCGAGAGGCGGGGTACACCCTGGACTGGTGGCCAGCCAATCCCAGGGCACATATAGACAAACAACCATTCACACTCACATTCATACTTATGGACAATTTGGAGTGGCTAATTAACCTAGCATGTTTTTGGAATGTGGGAGGAAACCGGAGTACCCGGAGAAAACCCACGCATGCACGGGGAGAACATGCTAACTCCACACAGAGATGGCTGAGAGTAGGGAAAGACAAAATAAGAAGCCACAAAGTTACCACTTCCACACAAAATAGGAGGAGAACTCATTCATTCATTTTCTACTGCTTTTCCTCACAAGGGTCATGGAGGGTGCTGGAGCCTATCCCAGCCGTCTTGGGGCGAGAGGCGGGGTCCACCCTGGACTGGTGGCCAGCCAATCACAGGGCACATATAGACAAACAACCATTCACACTCACATTCATACCTATGGACAATTTGGAGTGGCTAATTAACCTAGCTAGAAAACCCACGCATGCACGGGGAGAACACGCAAACTCCACACAGAGATATCCGAGAGTGGAATTGAACTCGGGTCTTCTAGCTGCGAGCCCTGCGTGCTAACCACTCCACCACTGTGCAGCCTACATTGTTGAATTCCCCCATAATCTTAAATATTGTGCACCCATAAAGGTAGAAAATAACAGTGATATTTTCATCAACACTACATTATTTTCATGCCTTTCTTTCTTTATGTGTTGTTATGTTATTAATGTTAATAATGTTATTATTAAAT